>NC_090741.1:3008335-3028335 GCF_036898095.1 Palaemon carinicauda | reverse complement strand
ACATATACCCGTTCACTATCACTAACAATTGAAGGATCAACAATGGTTTGGCACCAGTAAAATTTACTCCAACAGATATAAATGGTCTGACATAAGACTCTTTTCCGGTTAGGAATGTGAACCTGGTTGAGGGATAGGCTTACCAACTACTTTTCTACATGGCACACATTTACCAATGATGTTATTTTTAATGACTCTGGCTTTTGATATCCAAAATAATTTTCTAAAACCTAAGAATTTTTCACTTAACCTACAAGGACAATGATGGGTTTGATAATAAGTTATGATAAATTTGGTCAAAAGATGATTGTCAGGTAAATAACACTGGGTTTCAGGAAACAAATCTGAGTTCTGCAATCTACCTCCAAAACAAATGAACTGATTTTCATTCATATACTCTACATATCAAGTTGTTTGGTTAAATTCCAGAATTCTGCATGTGGTTTATGACTTTTCTCTCTTTTTATTTTTCAAATTTTCCAAAAAAAGTCGGGCAATTTTGTAACTGATCTAATCTTATGCAGGAATGTAGAGTATTCAACTTGAATTTACATGGGGAGTACCTATTACAAAGTTTCATGCCATTAGATATTACTAACATAATTTTAGTAAGATTAGAATATCTTCCAATATCAAATAGTGGACAAATAGGTTTTATTATGTTTGGTTCTCCTGAAATCTTTGATACTGCTGCAGCATTACGAACAAATTCTTTTTCAGGTAGGTACTCTAAAGGATTAAGCAAAACTAGGGTCATGTTTCTCCATCAAATTGTTGGCTAACTTTGAAACGTTAACAATGCAGGTTACTATATCTGTAGAAATATTACTGGTAGGAACATGTAATATGCACAAATTGAAATCAACTTGAAAAGTGCAAATTTCCGTAAGTCCATTTCACACAAATATTTCTGTAGATTTAATAAGATATAATAAACAAATTATACTTTCCCTGCTTGTCAACAATAGATAAGAGCATTTTAGCTATTTTTGCTGCATGAGTAAGTGCAAGTAATTCTAACTTGGAGATTTTAAGTGGAGGACTTGGAAATATTCTCACTTTAGTCATAAGAAATTTACTAGATTTGTTTCTTGAATCCACGACATAAACTCCTAAACCATAAGCTATTGCTGATGATTCACAAACGATATGCAAATCTGAATAGTTAGGACTAACCAAAATGTTGGAAATTTAATGCTTGAGATTTGAATGATATTCTAGTAAACAATCTGCAATTTTTTAACTAATGATTTGTGCAAGTCTTTATCCCAGGAATATTTACCCTTCCATAACTTCTGTAGGAATAACTTTTTCTTGATTAAAACTGGTGACAAAGATCCTAATGGATAAAAATAAAACAGATAAAACTAATATTTTGGTGATATGAGGATGCTTACACTCCTCCTTATATATCAATTTACTTCGATCTAATGATATTTGATCACTAATAGGATTCCATGGGATACCAAGAACATTAACAACATGTAAGTTTATTTTCTCCTGATTAATACTCAGGACTTCATTAAATTCTATATCATTACTCATTCAACATTCCAATATCATAGATACATCGAACAAAATCTTATTGATTTGAGGATATTCTCTTCCCAGCTGGTCTACATTTACATAAGTGTAACCAAAGGAATCTACATAAAAATTCAATCTGACTCTTTGCTAAAGGATTCAAATGATTTTCTAAATGATAGGATAGTGCTTTCTGGAGCAAAAATGGGGATGATGTTACACCAAACAAGACCACTTTAAATCTATAGGTGATAGCTTTTTGAAGGGTTTGATCTTCATACTATACTATAATCTCTATATTTTGCTTAAATACCTATATGTAAAATTTCTTTCGAGGAGTCTGCAACAACTGCTACTGGGTTGGTGCAAAATTCAATAAGATACTCAACAAGTTTACCGGTTAGGCTAGGTTCTGTTAATAAGCCAACATTCAAACTCTTCGATCTCGAGTCAGCTTTACTGGAATCATTAAATACTATTTTTATTGGTGCGGTCGGGGGATTCTTGTACTAATAGTGATAGGAAGATAAATAAGTCAATCTATCTATGACTTCCTGGCTTTCTACTTGTTCTTTATATCCAAAATTTAAATACTCAATAAAGTTTTTGGAATTATATTAAAAAAATTCTGGACACCTTGCAAAGGATTTGGGAAGTGACTTCAACTAACCATAAGCCTCATGATAATTAATTGCTGGTCTTTCATCACTAAAATTGTGACTTAACTAAGTATTGATTATCTACCCTTTGACAAGTAGATTCAAAGTGATGTACCGGTTGGATTTCCTCTGGTGTAAGGGTTTCTACTTTTATATCTATAATGTCCAGTTTCCAAAGGTTGTCAATGTGATTCACTTCTGACTTTCATGATGGAATGCTAATATTTGCACATAGTCAATGTTGAATGCTAATATTATTGGCAGTCTAAGAACCATCTGCCCATTTTTGCTCAGAGCCAAACGTAATGGAACTTGTTGGACTGGATAAAAGAACAGCTGAATAAAACGTGCTGTTTGTTGCAAAATACGAGTAATAATCAGTCCCTATTACAAGTCCTATATCATCGAGGAAATCAGCGGTAATATGTGGATAACCAATTATGATTCCCTTCTCCTTAAGTTTTTTCTTCGTATTAAAAATTCTTGAAGTAATTTGTATTCTTCCTAGTATACAAACCTGGAGCTATTTATATGTGAATTACTTTCTGTGTATATGAAAGAAGAACCATGATAACTTTAGTGACGTATAACTACCCCATCCGCTAGTTAGCTGGTGAGGGGTGGAGTTAGACTGGCTACCCACACTCCCTCACAGCTCTCGTCTGATTAACCACTTTGTTTTTTGGCAGGAATTCTCGGGGGACAGGGTGGCAGGACACTTTGTATAAATAGCTCAAGGATTGTATGCTAGGAAAAATAAAAATTACTTCCAAATTTGTTATTTTTTCTAGCATAAATACAAAACCTCCCCTATTTATATGGGTAACTTACTCTTAAGAGGCAGGAATTCCTCAACAACTGGCCTTGGTCACGACCCGGGGTACTCTCTATATTGATCTGTGATCGATAGTAGAAGGAAACCTACCCTCGCTAAAATCAAGTGCCGATATGAGGTAATGCACTGATAGCAGCCAGCAGAAACGTGTGTGAGTCAAACTAACAGTGTGGCTTGTCTTTAACATAAGAACTTGAGTACAAAACCAGTTGTTCTTAAGACTTACCCAATACCCTCCCTTAACAAGGTATTGGGGACGTAACAAAGTATTATTCTTTACTTAGGAGGCACAGGGGAAATGAGTCTTACCTGCATTAAGGTGAGGTGAGCTATGCTGAGGCTTGCAGAGCTGTTATCCCCAGAGGGTGGAAGGTGATAGAAAGAAAAGAGCCAGTCATTCTTACACATTCACCCTAGACTAACCCGGATAACCTCAGTTCTCAACCCTCTGCTACTTGTCCATAAAGGAGCCTGAGGTGTTTTAACCATTTGTTGTGCGACCACCACCGAATCAATGGAAGAGGTCTTCATGTTCCTGTGGGTTACGCCTTTGCAGGTAGTGAGCCGTGAAAGTCGATTGACGTCCAAATGCCCCCTTACAGTATCTGCGACACAGAGTAGTTTCTTGATCGCCATGGACGTAGTAACGCCACTGACGTTACAAGCTCTAGGTCCTAGGATGGAGGAGGCTTTAGATCGAGAGCAAACTCAAGAGCCTTCCGATCCCAGATGGAAAGGAAATCCTTTGTGATCCTTCTGTTGACCTTCCCCGTGCTGGTCCGCAGTGCCGACACACAGGGGGCGAGCTGGTGTTCTCTTAAAGTAACACCATAGACTCATCAGTGGGTAAAACCTCATTTGAAAGGGTCTTCGGTGACAGAACCAAGACTCTCTATCCGGAATGAGCTGTACTTAGGGTACAGCACACTCAGATTCTGAGTCCTGGCATTCAATTCAGGGACGCCGCTGAGGATCCCTTCTCCCCATCTCCTAAAGTAGGTGATATCAAATGAGAGATCATAGAACTCACTAACTCTCTTGGTCAAAGCCCAAGTGAGTAGAGAGGCCGTCTTCCGTGTAAGGAAACAATCTTTTGCCTGGCATAAAGATTCGTAGAGAGGGGATTCAGGACCAAAGGACCCAAATCACGTTCCCTGGAAGAGGTTGAGATCCGACGGGGAACAATTCATCCCAAAATTTGTATGAGTAAAGACATCGAAGGGAGAGAGCCCTCTTCCACGACATCAGTTACAAAGGATCGAACACTTCATCTGGAAGACTGATGCTGGAAAGGGTTTGAGGTCTCAAGATATCTTTTTCACAACTCGTTGTGAGTGGCCTCTCTGGGAGAGGTGTAGGACCGTTTCCAGGCGTGCAGTCGAAGCCCAGCTAAGGCTTTTGAAAGTTTTGGCATATGGCTGCTTGGAATATAGTGTTGTGGAGAGAGATCCCTCAGAACTCCCTCGGGAGCTGCAGAAAGTCTGGGAACCATTCCGAGTGAGGCCACAGCAAAGCTAATAGAGTCACTGATAAGATCTTTCTTATCCTGACTTGACTGAGGACTTTCCTCAGCAGACCGAATGGGGCAAGAAGTCTACACCTCTATGCTGCCCCACTGCTTTTGGAATATATCTTGTTCGAGGGCCTGGTGTTCCGGGATTGGTAAATGGTCGAGCAAAGACTGATGATCAGGGATGTTGCAAGCATGACCATAGTCGGGGGGCCTAAAAAAGTTAAGACTGTTGGCTACAAGATAATTCAATGACACTAGGAGCCCACTATCTGAGTGGTCTTGTTAAGATTATCTGCAAGCACATTCATGTACCAGGAATGACGCGAGTTGATGGGGACAACTAGCTGTCCTCTGTCCATCTATGGCTTTATACTGCTAGATGGCTCTTTAAAGAGCTGAATGCTGGTACCTTTCACAATCGGGCCAACGGACTTAGAAGGAAAGGTGCCGCATTTGCTTCCCCCCCCCCATTCTTTTGATGCATCTGAAGAAAACATCAGATACTGGGGGGAGATGAGATGATTGGCCTCTTTGCAGAAGATCTCGTCTGTCACCACCATTTGCGGTCCATCCAGCGGGGAGTAGGGGAGGGGGGCGAGATTGCGTTGCAATAAACACATCCCGAGGTGATGTCGAGACATGCAACTACTTACACGTTTTTGCAATGACGGGGAGTAGTCTGTCCTCCCTCCAATTGCCACCAATGTAGTGGGGGTTGGCCGAAAAGGACCGATCCCAAACAGTAAACCAGTTAGTCAATACAGCTTACAGCTTACGTGATAAGAGCGAATCTTTATAGAGATCGCCTTACAGACAAGACACTGGTCGGTAATTAAAGAACGCAGCCAACCAACACCAAGAAAATATTGACACGTATCTTAAATTTATTGTTGGATTGGTAATAAGCATAAGTCTACTATGGAGTAGTAACACCGAACTTTAAGCCTGACAAGCACACAGGCTTAGCCAGACTTAAAGTCATGTCCGGAACTCAGTGGAGAATCTTGAAAACATTCCTCCTTTTTAGGACGAAAACACTTGTACATCGTCTCCAATGGGTAAACTAGCATAAGTATTGAATGTTCCCTACTAGGGAACAGATATGATTATGAGAAGTTTCAGGTCAAAGTCATTGTAGGTGACTAAGACTTCCGATCAGGAGAATGGAAGTAGCGCCTATAAGAAGGCAGAACGTCATTGCCGTATGTATGGTTACAGAAAAGTAGCCAAGTAATGTACTGGATAACCTGGTTTCAGTAAGGTGTATAGCTATAAAACTTAATGAAATGCAGTTTTATTTACAAGATGTGTATAAACATTATTGGAAGAAAGATCACTTGCACACATATGTCCATCTGCGCTAGCGCATGCTTAATCTCTGCCTAAAGGAAACGTTTGCAGTGAATCCTGTTGCAGGAGTAATGTATGAGCGATGAATCACAACATAATTCCCTAAAGAAATATTGATCGTTGACTAGCTGAAGTAATTTTTTCAATGAGAGTGCATGTGTTCCTAAACAAAATAACGGATTTTGACATAGGAAAAATCTATTTTTTGCTGAGATAGCTATGTCGTGTAGATATAAGTTCCCTTCGGCAGCTTCCTACTGCATAATTTTTCTGCGAGTGATATCACAAGAGAATTACCATCGTATATCACGTGGCTCCAACACCTGGAACAACCATCCGAAGATCTCGTGTATAATCAGGGATGTATATGAAGATAACCATAGATATCTGCACCTCCATTAAACTTTACCCAGTCTAATCAACTAAAGGGAAGGATAAGTGAGGAGCCGTTACATATCTTCTCACCTTACGGTGCCCTCATACGTCTCTGGCACCCCATTCCACATCGCAGCATAACTACTGTGAAAAAGGAGCATCCTAAGAGGAATCGGGGAGGGACGACATAACGGGTGGGTCATCAGGACGACATGGCTATCTCACTCAAAAATAGATTTTTCCTACGACAAAATCCTTTTTTTGGGGCTCAAGCCATGTCGTCCTGATGGAAATGTACCAGAAAATTACCTATTACTCGGTAGGAGGCCTTGAAGAAAGGTTCCAATACCGAAATGTGCTAACAAGATTACTCCGTCAAAGCATAGGTATCAATCTCAAACTTTCATTCCAGAACAATAGTGAAGCTGTATTGATAAGTATGATGGCCTGTCAGGGAGGCAGAAAAAGTCCAAAGGAACGCCTTCCACCATGAGAAAGTCATCCAATTTTTTTGGTGAGATGTAAGACAACAAAAACTGAAGTAGGCTCAGTAAGTAATACGTATGGATCACATACTCATTAATATTTTAAACAAGCCTGTTCAGGAAAGATAATAATCAATAGGCACAATGATTTTATTGCCACAAGAAAATAAAAATTGGGCTAAAAATAAAAGTCATGCTAAATATCAGTGTTTTATTTACAAGAATTAGAGCAAAAGATTAATAACAGATTTTGAGCAAAGTGGAAAATCTATTTTGTGGTGAAATAGCCATGTCGTCCTGATGGAAGGTTCCTTTCGGTAGCTTTCTAAGGGATATTTGATACAGTGATACTCCAAGAGAATTAACTCCTGGTGCGAGTATCCTATATATACTTTTAAGGATATAGCATAATACCAGGGGGCATATTTTTTTATACGACACATAGCAATCTTCACCCCGAATAGATTTAACTCTTTGAGGGGGAAGAGTAGCAAACGAAAGGGGAGCCGTTATCAAGGTACCCAGTGGACACCCTCCCTGTGCTACTACGGCCCATCATTCCTAGTTACATTTAACCAGGAATAATTGCAGATAGAATAGTTTCAGGTGGGGTCATTTTCAGAAAGAAGGGTGGGTCCCTCAAGACGACATGGGTATCTCGCCCAAAAGATAGATTTTTCACTTCGCTCAAAATCGGTTTTTGGGCTCAGCCATGTCTTTCTGATGGAAGCTTACCAGAGAATTAACTTGAACGTTCTATATATGTGTGTTTGTATAAGTACCTTTACTTTGAATGAGTTCCTTATATGGTCTCCTAGACCCTTATATATGGCATTACCGTTGTTTGTCCTATCCTCTAAGCTTGGAACTAGCTTAGGGCTTCCTGCCCCCTGCAGGGAAATTGTCGACTTCGACTGTAAGGATTCAAAGTTTGTATTTCCGCAAGGACACAAGTAAAACTTCTTGAGAATACCTAGTTGTACTTTGGAAATCATTACCATCAAGATATCTATTTAAGGAAAATAGAAAAACTCTGGAATCTTTTATTGTAATACTGAGGATAAAAGAAGACGCAGATACATCTTTTCTTTTTTATTATCATAAGCACAATAAAATGATAATAATGTATCATGAGAAGGAATCTAGCCTTGCATATGTAACATCATGGTTATATGTATATTTTTGACCTGTAAGGGAAGAATATACATATATTAATTAATTTGTTAAAAGGCCTCTCAATAAATGTGAAGCTAATTTTGCTTAGTTTCACTTAGATGTTGAATATGCTTCAATAATGTGTTCAAATACTCCCCCGGCACTGGTGTTATTAGTTAAATTTTGCACCTGTATAGAACAGTCCATTAATCACCATAGTGATTTTCACTAGAAGGTATTGAACTCGAGAGTGTTAACACCTATTCACCAGATACACTGTTGAGTCCCAAAACAGTCCACTGTTCATCGCACCACTAGACGACAGGTTTTATGACACTACCTGCCACCACCACAAAGTGTTTTATCTCGTGCACTTGCTTCGCATAATGTTTACAAAAGACTGGATGAGTTCCACCCTGTATATGAGCAGAGCCTCTCAAAGTCCACATGCTGAAAGAAGTTCGACGAAGAAGCAACTTTTCTTGGATCGTGACCTGCGGGTGTGCTGTCAGGATCCACTCTGGGAATAAAGAAGGTGAGTTTCACCCTCAGTTGTTTAAGAGATAAATTTGATCCTGAGGTTTCGCCTCGGAAGAGCTGTCCCTCCTTGAAGTCTGAAGGTCTTCGAAGATAGACCTTGAGACACTCTACTGGGCATAAAGAGACATCTTCCTTCAGAGGGCAGAGTCTCCAAGGACCCTACCTTTTGGTGGGCAGCTCGCTTTTGTTGAGAAAGGTAGGATCAGGAAAAGATAGAGTTCTCCCATTTCCATGAACTGAATTCAACCTTCATTCCTGGATAAGGTCACTATTTTACTAACTTTCTGTGTCAGATCCTTTAAGATGCAATCCTCATTGTTCATATTCGAAGCATAGTCCAAGACTTTGTCCAATGACCATGTTATGGGCTTTGAAGGGGTTGCTGGTCTGAATCTAGCACATGCTTTTGAAATCTTATTGAAGATTTCACCTGAAAGGTCCACCTGAAAAGCATAAAGAAGAGGTCTAGTCAAAGACGACTTACTCACAGTTATTGTGGTGGAAGCAAGGCCTTGTTCGTGTAGGTGAATGAAGTTGGAGAGACAAATCTTTTGATATTTCTCTCAGTTTCCTTGCTTTCACAAAGGAAACCCACTTGTTCCAAGATGATTCATATTGTCTCCAAGTTGAACTTGACTTGTATTCTTCGATGAAGTCGATCTTGTCTTTAGAGATCCCAAACCTTTTCTTGGCTGCTAGGGCGAGAAAATCATGAGATGTAGGTTCTTGGTTCTCAAGGATGAAGCGTAGACAGTCGACTTCTGAACCAGATGGGATAAGACTGGCTTCGGCAGAGAAATCAGCTTCAGATTCAATTCTAGAACTAGAGTGAACCAATTGCTTCTGGGCCATTTGGGGGCCACTAGTGCCGCTGTTTCTCTGAATAATCTTAGCTTGTCGAGGACTTTTAGCAGGAGATTGGTTGGTGGGAACTGGTAGATTCGATTCCATCTGTTCCAGTCGAGAGATATGCCGTTGATCACTTCTGCTTGAGGCTACAGGGCCTGCATAATGAGGTAGTTTCTTGTTGTCGCTCGTTGGTAAGAGGTCGATCTGCAGTTCTGGGACTTTTTCCAAGATGAAGGAGAACGAGTCTGCATCTAGGGACCATTCTGTCTCTATCGGCTTTTGCCTGGATAGAGCATCCATCATCATATTGCGGAACCCTTGCCAGTGAACTGCTGATAAATTCCATCTTCTCTTCTTTGCCAGGTAGAAGATGGCTAACATCATGTGATTGATGTGAGGTGATCTCGAGTCTTGTCGGTTTAGACATCTTACTATCACCTCATTGTCCAAGACCAGTCTGATGTGGACTGACTTGCAAAGGGATGATTTCTTAAACGTTGGGAAGACTGCCATAGCCTCCAAGATATTGATGTGGAAGGTTTTGAACTGGTGCGACAAATTCCCCAGCACTCTCCTTTCTTGCGAATGGCCTCCCCATCCTTCCAGGGACGTATCTATGTGTATTCCCACTGATGGTTGAGGTGGTTGTAAGGGAGTTGTTCTTACTAGGCTCTTGGCTGTTGACCACGGCCTTAGTAGTGTGCGCAATCGGGTCAGTGTCAATCTTTGTTGATCTCTTTGAGCGTTTGATGCGTATCTTCTCCAGATTCCTGACGCATACCTTAACTGTACTTTTAGCACTGGGTCTGTCACTGCTGCGAACTGGAAATCATCCTTTTTTTCATTAGTCACTGGACAGATCTTGCTATCTCTCTCCTATTCTTCAGTGAAATGGAGAGACGGTGTGACTGTAAGTTCCAATGGATTCTTAACCATTGAAAATTCTGAGCTGGAGAATGGCGAGACTTCTTGCGGTTGATCTTGAAGCTTAGGTACTCCAGGAACTGGATCACCTTTCCGGCTGCTTGCAGACAAGTCGTCTTGGATGCTGTCCACACCAGCCAATCGTCAAGGAATACTACTACATGAATTCCTTCTGAGCATAGTTGTTGGACGATTGTATCCGCAAGTTTTGTGAATATCCTTGTGGCTATGTTTAGCTCAAAGGGCATGGCTGTGAAGACATACTGTCTGCTTTATCCTGAATCCTAGGTAGGAGGAGAGGGGGCGGCTGACTGGTATGTACCAGTAAGGATCGGCCAGGTCTATTGAGACTGTGTACGCCCCTTTTGGTAAAAGGGTCCTTATGTGTTGTAAGGTAACCATCCGGAACTTGTTGTTCTCGATGAACTTGTTGAGTGGAGACAAGTCTAGAATGACTCTGAGATTGTCCGAGTCTTTCTTGGGAACACAAAACAGCCTCCCCTGGAATCTGATTGACTTCGCTTTTCTTATTACCTTTTTGTTCAAGAGTTCTGAGGTATATTCTTCCAACATTGGGGTGGAGCGTTGGAAGAATTCTGGAAAAGGGCGTGGAATTTTGTTCCATTTCCAACTGACTCCATTCGTGATTAGGCAGTGGCCCCAGGGATCGAAGGTCCAATGATCCGGAAAGTGGAAGAGTCTCCCTCTTACCTGGAGCCTCTCATTCCTGAGAGGATCCTGAGGACAAGCTTCCGTGACCGCATCCTCCTCTACCCCTTAAGGGGTTTCTTGAGAAGACTCTTTTTGAGCCTCTACCTTTGTAGGGTCGAAAGGTAGTTTTGTGCCTCTCAAAACCTGGGTTGAACAAAAGTGATTGGGCTGATAGCTACTGAGGGACCATCTGGAAGGTGATTTGCGGCTGAGTTACCATTTGAGGCGCTGTGGCCATGGTCACGGTTTGAAGTTGTGCAGGCCTATGTGGTTTCTTTGTCTTCTTGTTCTTAGTTTGGGGACCACTGTCTGAGGAAGATTTCCTCTTAGAAGACATGTCCTACTTTTGGAAAAGGTTCTTATTCCCCATGGTGGCATTGGCGAAAACGTCCTGAATCACATCTTGTGGGAAAAGATCTTTGCCCCTGATGCATGAAGTAATCAGCTTCCTGGGTTCGTGTTTGACCATTGCTGCGGCAAACACATGCTCTCTACAGGCCCTTCGTGACCTGACGAAGGCATAAAAGTGCTTCACAACGGTACCCATGTGGGACTTGACTAAAACCATATACATGTCTGGGGCATTGGTTAAGCCTGCACACATTTCCATGCAGTTCTGATGAGACAAATAAGCGGCTAGTCTCTCTTTTGTACTCTGTTCCCTTCTCAAAAGCTACTCAGGCAACTTTGCTATCTCCAGATCCAACTTAGAGACGGAGAAGGTTAGAAGTACTTCTTTCCACTTCTCCTCGCAGGTAGGCATGGCTAGAGATAATGGTTTACATTCCTCTAGGACTGGGCACGGTTTGCCATCATCAACTGCTCTCATGACAGTCAAGGGCTTTCACCAAAAAGAGAAAAGCTCTGGAGGAAGGAGCAACGAAAGTTGGATGCCTCTTGCTTAATGCCTGGAGTTGGTATATCCGGCTCCTTTCAGGGTCTTGGATAGGATATCCTGTGCTTTGTTATGCTCGAAGACAATGACTTCCTTTGGCACCGCCTCTTCACGAGCTGCTGGTTCATCACGCAGTCTCGAGTAACAATCTGGATATTCTCAAAAGCTGGACCAGAATTGGAGATCTTCAAGGGGTTTGGCCCCCCACTTCTTGGAAATATAGAGGTTCCCATTCATCATGGGCAAGTGCTCCGTGTACCTCCAGGGGTTGGTTTCGGAGCAGTGAGGTAGGTCAGATACTCTAATGGGATTAGTAAAGCCTCCGGCAGCACCAGAGCATTTCCCTTACCTTACCTCTCGCTTCATTTCTTTGATATCTTGCTTTATCTCCTGCTGTTCCTTCCGGAACACTACCAACATCCGCTTGATCGACTCTCGGAGCACTTCGCTTCTGCCGACCTGCACATCCAGTTGGGAAGTTAGGGGCTGAAGAGGTTGACGGCACACGATGATATGCCGTCAATGTGAACTGAGGGTCCTCTGTTACCGTCGAAACGGATCCTTCTTCCTCCATAGGTGGCTGAACCACGTCTTCTTCAGGGTCTTCTTGCAGAAGGTCCTTTTCAGTGTCAGTAGACTCCTCCGACATCCGTTCTTGGTGGATGTCCATTCCTTCTAGTGCTTTGTTGATGTCTACGTCCACTGTCACTTGGATGAAAGGAGGCTTGACCTGTACCTGGGGCACAACCGCGCTGGATTGAGCTTTAGGGAACAGAAGGCACATTAAAGATTCATTAGGTAGGTAAGGTCCTAGAGAGTACTTCTGGAACCCTCTTACTACCTTCCGAAGAGTTTCTCTTGCTGTATCCCTTGACTCCGTAGTGTCAGGGATATCTTCTACGAAACCTTCGGTCATCAAGGCCAAGCAGATCTAGCAACCCTTTGGGTCCCAGTACCTCAGGGATCCAGATACAATGCAGCAGGGGGCATGAGACCTACATATCGTATGCCCAAAAAAGTCCTTGCCCTTGTGGTTGCAGAACACGACTTCACACTTCACCATTGGCTCCTCTTGTTTGAAAAGAAAAGATGAAAGGAATATTTAGTTGTTTATATCATTGACATATATGCATACTTATCACTAGTAATACATACTATTATATTTAATAGCTTAGGATAGTATACTAGAAAGGAAATAGGAAAGACACATATCTGTGTTCCCTCTCCCAGGCAAAAGCTGAAACCTCCGTCAATATTAGTATTTAATTTCCTTATAAGGGGAAAATATAGAGTGGAATAACTCCCGTATGTAGAGCCAGAGACAGTGAATATTTACACTAACTCCTCCACCTGTAGAATATTAATACTGAATGTTGATTCATAAGTGTCTCGATAATCAAAGGATTCATCAGGGTGTTGAGGGAATACTTCACTTCAACATATTATACGGTCGCAACAATAGACTGAAAGGATATACAGAATATGTTAGAAATACTTGTACTACAGTATTGTTTTATACTGTAGTTTTACCAAGTACTGTATTGTTATATACTATATTTTTTTAACTACTGCATTGTTGTATACTGTAGTTTTACCAGTATACTACCGTGTTTAGGCTAGTGCCTGGCGGCACTAAATGATAGGGAGAGAGAAAGAATGGAAAGAATGATTTCCTATTATTAGGGTTTAGCACAATAATTGGAACTGTAGGAGGGCTACTGCTGCCTACAGTGTCCTTGCCAGAATGAGAGTTCTAATGGAAGGGGAGGAATGCATCTGATTCTAGCTTCCATCCAGCAACAACTTTTGTCGCTGTCTGTACTGCCAGTTGCGAGGTCTGTGGATGGCAGTCCAAGAGAGGACTGAAGGATCCTCAACAGTATATTGGGTTTCCAACCGGCAGCAGTAAGGGCCGGCTCAGTCTTTCCCCGGGGCATTCACTTCTGGTGAAGGAAGGACATAAGGGGGAATTGGCCAAGGCAGCAACCTAACCGCCGCTGGTGGGGTCGCGGCCGGCAACTTAGTCAATCCAGCAAGCCAGGATGATTGTAGAATACCAGCCAATAGAATGTTGGGATGGATAGGCCGACACTAAAGGACAAAGGGGGGAGGGAAAAGGGTCTTATAGTTTGCAGGGGAAAAAGGCGGCGGCAGGCATCCCCTCTACTTTCGACTGTAAACTAAGGAAGCATGGCTTCCTCTGCCGACGCTCTTGTGGTCGGCAGAGGAATAAGAATTCCCCAGTCGGCAACATTGTCGGCCATAAGACATGTCTTATAGTCTACAAGGGAGAAAGGCGGCGGCAGTTATGCTGCCTACTTTCGGTTGTAAACTAAGGAAGCATAGCTTCCCATGCCGACAACGTCGTGGGCGGCAGAGTACTCCCGATTCCCCTATCGACGACATTGTTGGCTGCAAGACAATACACCCTGAGTTAATATCATACTTCGAAGCCGGGATACTCGGCGGCAAAGAAGATCGACGGTAAAAACTATCTAAGTCAAGCCGGAGTTACCTACTCGGTAGCGATGATGAAAGATAGTGCTGCTGCTTAGGATGGTGGCGTTAAAGGGGAAGAAATGGTTTAGCCTCTTTTCTCTATAAGAGAAACATATCATATTACACACATAAATTCTAGGAGATATATATCCTAACAGAATTAATAGGAAATGATACAAGAGGTTAACCAATGGGATTTAGATGTCTAACGTATACAGAACGGGTTAGGCTAACCTAACTCGGGTGAGGACCGCAGCTACGATTTATATCAGAGGGGTCCTCGTCGTATACGAAAGTAACGTTACACATCGGAAGAGGAAATAATATATTTATGCAATCTTCACTAGTATAATTTGCCTAACTGGCTAAAAGTTTCTTTATAGCTAAATACCAGGAGCGTCACACTACTAACAAAATAAATTGCATTAATGGCGTACGACAGCGGTCTCAAAATGGCCGCCTCTGGTGTTGACTGCACTCATCTTAACACACTCAAATTATATAAATTCAACTGTGAGAAAGGAGCTATGAATTATAGAGGGAAAGATCAAATACTCAGCATTCCAGAGGATTAAGATGCTGGAGATGGCATGATAATAATCTAATAAGCAGTAATAACAGCCTAAATGCTACAGTTCTAAGGAATTATGGGCTGTAGTAGTAGAGGGAGGGGGTCCACCGTGTACCTTGATAACGGCTCCCCTTTCGTTCGCCACTGTTCCCCCTCAAAGAGTTAAATTTATTCGGCGTGAAGATTGCTATGTGTCGTATCAAAAAATACGTCCCCTGATATTTTGCAATATCTTTAAAGATATATTAAGGATATTCGCGCCAGGAGTTAAAATTCTGGAGACCTATGGTTAACTCTCTGGGAGTATCACTGTAGCAAATATCCCTTAGAAAGCTACTTAAAGGAACCTACCATCAGAACAACTGATGGAAGGTTCCTTTAGGCAGCTTTCTAAGGGATATTTGGCTACAGTGATACTCTAGAGAATTAACCACATGCTCCTAGAATTCTAACTCCTGGCTCGTGTATCCTTAATATAACTTTTAAGGATATCGCATAAAATCCGGGGACGTATTTCTTGATACGACACATGGCAATCTTCACCCCGAATAGATTTTACGCTTTGAGGGGGAAGAATGTCGAAAATTAAGGGGAGCCGGTATGAAGGCTACCCGGTGGATCCCCGCCCAGTACTACAACGGCGTATTATTCCTTGTAACAGCCATTTAAGCACGGTGCTCTCCCACGTTCATCTCTGTTTTCAAGGAATATTATCATGCAATCTTCAGCATCTTCATCATCTGGAAAGTTGAGTATTTAATCTTTCCTCTCTATAATTTTTGGCTCCCTTCTCACAGTTAAATTAACATAATTTAGGTGTGTTAATCGGAGCACTGCCATCCCCGGAGCCGGCCATTTTAAGACCGCTGTCGTATGCCATAAATACTTTATTTAGTTAGCAGTACGAAATTCCCAGTAATTAGCTATAAAGAAGTTGTAGCTAGTTAGGCAAAATTTTACTAGTGAAGATAAGCTTTACACATGTCATATTTCTTCTTCCGAATAAAGTTTCTCTCATATCCAAAAGGGCCTTAGTGGTACTAGCGTAGCCGAGATCCCGACTCGGGTTAGGCTAGCCTAACTCGTTTTAGTATACTTTAGTATTTTTATCACCTGTTTAACCTCTTTTGTCGTTTTTATTAGTTCGGTCGGAGATATCAATATCTCCTAGAACTACTAGTATAATTCGATAAGCTTCTATTTTAGAAAAATGAGGATTAACCCTTAATTCCCACTGAATGCCGCCAGCCCAGGCGACAACCCTATCTTCCGTCATCGCCATTGAGTAGTGTCCCCCAGATTGACTTGGATAGTGTTTTTTGTCAATCTTCTTTGCCAGCGAGTATCCTGACTTTGAGATACGACAGTAAATCAGGGTATTCTGTCGTGTTGCCTGTTACATCGTTGTCGGCATAAGAAGTTCGGCTTCCCTAGTCCACTACCAAAAGTGGGTAGTATAATTGCAGTTACCTTTCTCCCTTGTGGACTAAAAGACATGTCTTATATCTGGCAATGTCTCAGACTGGGGAATCGTTATTCCTCTGCCCCCAAGACGGCACCGGTATAGGAAACTATGCTTCCATGATTTACAGCCGAAAGTAGGAGGCATACCCACTGCTACCTTTCTCTGTAAAATATAAGACCCTTTCCCTTCCCCTTCTGTCCCTTAGTGACAGCCTAGCCATCACGATTCCTGTGGCCGGTATTCTACAATCACCATGCTTGCCGCGCTGACTGGGTTACTGGCCGGGCTCTTACAAAGGCGATTAGGTTGGTACTTCGACCATCTCCCTAACGGAAGCTTAGCTATGGGAAATGTTGAGCAGGACCTTAAGGCTGCCTGTGGGAAACCCATTAAACTTTTGAGTATTCTTCAGTCCTCTCTTGGATCACCATCCACAAACCCTGTAACCGGCAGTACAACAGGCAACAGAAATTGTGGCTGAATGGAAGCTAGAATCAATGTATTCCTCCCCTTCCATTTAAATCCTCATTCTGGAAAGAAAGCAGTAGAGACAGTAGTCCCTACACCATTAATTATTATACTAAACTATAATAATATGGTAGTCCTTCTACCCATTCTTTCTCTCTCTCGTTCAGCTAGTGCCGCAAGGTACTAGCCTAACCCGGTAGCATAACAGCAAAACTACAGAGTAAGAATACACAGTAGCCAGTGTTCCTGCAGTATAACAATACAGCAGTTAGAATACTACAGTATATAATGATACAGTAGTATGATATTTCCAACATACTCTTTGTATCCTTTCACAGTCCATTGTTGAGACCGATTAAAAAATGTTGAGGTGAAGTATCCCTTCAACATCTGATAAATCCTAGATCATCGGAACACCAATGATTACGTGTCAGTATTGATATTCTACAAGTGGTGGAATTAGTGTTAAGATCCTCTGACTCCGGCGCTAAGTACAAGAGTTATTTCACTCCGTATTTTCCCTAAAAAGTAAACTAAAAATATCAATATTGTAGGAGGTTACACCAATTGCCTGGAGGGGAAACACACATATGTGTCTTTCCTACTTCTTTTCTAGCTTACTATCCTTAGCTATGATAAATAATAGTAAAGTATACTATTTTATGCATGTGTGATGTTATCACTGAGATAAATTACACTATACTCATTTCACTCTTTCTTTCCTTACAGGAGGAGGCTGAGGTGAAATGTGCAGTCCTGTTCTGTAACCACAAAGGTAGGGATTTTTGTGGCCACAAGATGTGCAGGTCTCATGTCCCCTGCTGCATCATATCTGGATCCCTGGGGTACTGGGACCCATATTTTAAGCATAACATATCAATGATATAAACAACCTAGTACTCATTCACCCTTTTCTCTCTTACAGGAGGAGCCCATGGTGAAGTGTACAGTAGTGTTCTGCAACCACAGGAGTTAGAACTTTTGCGGCCATACGATGTACAGATTTTATGCCCCTGCTGCATCGTATCTGGATCTGTGACGTTTTGGGAACCGAAGGATCGCTGCAATATCTTGACCTTGCTGACCGACGGCTTTGTAAAAGATATCCCTGACACTACGGAGTCAAGGGACATAGCAAGGGAAACCCACCAGAGGTGAATATGAGGCTTCCAGAAGAACTCCCCCGGACGTTACCTACTTAACAAATCTTTGAAGTGGCTACTGTTCCCTAAGGCTTAATCGAATACGTTTGTGCCTCAGGCACAGGTCCAGCCTCCCTCTATCCAACGGACAATGGACACGGATATCAACAGGCACAACAAGGCTTAGACATCCACCAAGATTGGATATCAGAGGCATCTATTGACACCGGACAGGACCTACTGCAAGAAGGCCCTGAATAAGGAGTGGTTCAACCACCCACGGAGGAAGAAGGATTCGTTTCGATGGTGACTGAGGTCCTTCAGCTCACTGTGCCGGCATATCAACTTGTGCCGTCAACCTCTTCAGCCCCAACTCCCCAACTGGCTAGACAGGTCGGCATGAACGAAACGCTCCTAGAGTCGATCCACCAGATTCTGACACTGTTCCGGAAGGAGCGAGAGGAGAATAAGCAATATCTCAAAGAGATGCAGAGAGAGTCCAGGTGGTCCGCTAAGCCCTTAAAATATCTGACCTCCCTCACTGCTCCGAACCACCCCCTGGAAGTAGACGGAATACATGCCCATGTTTAATGGGAAATTTTATATCTCCTAGAAGTTAAGGTTCAATCCCCTTGAAGAGCTTCAATTCTGGCCCAGCTTTCAGCGTACCCAGATTGCTACGTGAGATTGCGAGATGAACCTACATCCCCCGAGGAGACTATACCGAAGGAAGTCATTGTCCACGAACATGACAAGGCACAAGCCATCCTTACCAAGACCAAGAAAGGGGCCGGATATACTAACTCCATCAGCATTGGGCAAGAAGCATCCAGCCTTCATTGCTCCTTCCTCCAAAGCTTTTCCCCTTTTTGGGAAATCCCTAGACTGTGTCATGAGAGCAATCGAAGAGGGCAAACCCAGCCCAATACTAGAGAAAGGCAAACCATTATCTCTAGCTATGCCCACCTGCGAGGAGAAGTGGAAAGGGGTACATCTAACCTTCTCCGTCTGGAAGTTGGATACGGAGATAGCAGGCCAGCAGTTTAATGAGAACCTTCCAAAGTTGCCAAACCATCCTTTTAGAAGGGAACAGGAGACGAAAAACTGGTTAGAAATGAGTGCAGGCCTTTATTAACGCCCCACCCTTGTGATGGATTTGTATGCTTTTCTCAGGTCAAAAAAGGATCGATAGAGATCATGTGTTTGCCGCAACAACAGTGAAACACGAACCCAAAAAACTGATTTCATCATGTATCTGGGACGTAGACCCTTTCCGACAGTAAGTGATCTAAGAAGTCATACCAAAGCCACCACGGAGAATAGGAACCTACTCCAAAAGTGGGGCTGTCCTTAACCCTGGATAGGTACGGTCCTCGGACACCCCTTTAAGGGTATACTCGGACGCGAACGACCCCGACGCCAAAAAAAATTCTTGAAAAATCAGTTTTTGCAGTAACCTCCTTTTTTCTTTTGCCAAAAAAAACTTCAATGAATGCTTAAAACAACTGTAAAGATAAATACTACTCATCTGCAGAAAAACTATTTATTATAAATATTTTAAAAAATTAAGTAGAAAAAAAAAAGACCTGACATAAAAATTCATAAAAAAAAAGTTTATACATATATACACAAATCCTTTTAGGAATTGATTCTTGAATATTCAGGACACATCTTGATGTATTTTGGATGAAGTCAGACCCATGGAAGTGAAGATCTGAAATGAGAAAAAAAGGGTAACTTTTTTTGGCCAAAAAAAATTGTCCAAATTTCATGAATTTTTTTGGGTACCCAAATGAAATAGGAAGTGTCTATTTTTTTTAGGGAATAAACATATGTTATCCTAAAATAGAAATATGTAAAAAAATCTTCATTATTTTGTAAATTACATTTATATAAGGGGCCATATCTAAAGGTAATTTTTTGAGTACTTGGAAATTCCGTAAAAAAATACATATATTTAATATATAATATGATATTTATGCAGGTAAAAATATACCAAAATATCACAAATTCTATAGGGAACAAGAATATATATAGATA
>NC_090741.1:2953926-3007835 GCF_036898095.1 Palaemon carinicauda | reverse complement strand
GGCTGTCCTTAAAGAGGAAATCCTCTTTACAACTGCACAATTTCCGACCGTGACCATGACTACGGTGCCTCAAATGGTAGTCCAGCCGTAAACCAGCGTCCAGATGGTCTCTCATCAGCAGGTAGCCAGTCACCTGTGTTTAATCGAGGCTTTGAAAGGCACTCGACCACCTTTCGGCCCTACAAAGGTAAGGGCCCAAAACGATGATTCTCCGGAAATTCCCCAAGGGTGAAGGAGGACGCGGTCTCGGAAACTTGTCCTCAGGAACCTCTATACAATGAGAGGTCCCAGGTAGGAGGCTGACTTTTCCACTTTCAGGATCGTTGGACCTTCGATACATGGGTCTACAACCAGATTACGAATGGACTTGGTTGGAAATTGAAAAAAAATCCACCCCACTTTTCCAAAATTCTTCCAACACTCCACCCCCTTATTGGAAGAATATACATCAGAACTCTTGAACAATAAGGTAATGAGGAAAGCAAAGTCCATAAAAATTCCAAGGAAGGCTGTTTTGTGTTCCCAAGAAAGACTCAGACAAACTCAGAGTCATTCTAGACTTGTCTCCACTCAACAAGTTCATCGAGAACAACAAGTTCCGGATGCTTACAGTGCAACACATAAAGGTTTAAAGGTTTAAAGGTTGCTCATGAATGGCAGAGGTAAGGGACAGTGACATTGGCCTAGAAAGCAGGACAATGCACTAGAGACTGACCATATATTATATAATCAGCGCCTAAGTCCCCTCTCCACACAAGCTAGGACCAGGGAGGGCCAGGCAAATGGCTTCTGATGACTCAACAGATAGACCTATAGGCTCCCCTAAACCACCCAACCTTAGCTCACAAGGATGGTAAGGTTGCATACACTAATGTCACTAACGAGACTGAGCGGGACTCAAACCCCGACTGGCAAACACCAGGCAGAGATGTTACCAATCAGGCCACAACAACCCTTCTACCAAAAAATGGGTGTATACAGTCTCATAGACCTTGCAGATGCTTACTGGCACCTACCAGTCAGTCGCCCCCTCTCCTCCAACCTAGGATTCAGGCTACAGAAGACAAAATTTGTCTTCACAGCCATGCCCTTTGGAATAAACATAGCCCCAAAGGTATTCACAAAGCTAACGGACATGATCGTCCAGCACCTACGCTCCGAAGAAGTACAGGTACTAGAATACCTGGACGATTGGCGGGTGCGGGCAGCATCCAAGACTACTTGTCTGCGAGCGGCCAGAAAGGTGATCGAGTTCCTGGAACACCTGAGCCTCAAGATCAATCGCTAGAAGTCTTGCCTTTCCCCAGCTCACAAGTTTAAATGGTTAGAAATCTATGGGAACTTGCAGTCACACCACCTCTCCATTCTATTAAAGAAGAGGAGAGAAATAGCGGCATCTGTCAAGAGACTAATCCAACACAAGAGGATTTCAAAATGCCAGCAGGAAAGAGTACTGGGCTCTCTCCGGTTCGCAGTAGTGACAGACCCGGTGCTGGAAGCACAGCCAAATGATGCGCCAGGAGTCTGGAGAAGATACGCATCAAACACTCAAGGAGATCAACAAGGTAGTCACCGACATGATTGCGCACACCATTAAGGCAGTGGTCAACGAATAAGAGCCTAGCACAGACAGTTTTCATGCAACCACTACAAACGTCAGTGGCGATATACACAGAAGCCTCCCTGAAAGAAGGGGGAGGCCATCCGGATGAAGGGAAAGGGTGAGAAATGGATCATTCCAGTTCAAAAAACTTTCACATCAACATCTTGGAGGCTATGATAGGCCTCCTGACGTTGAGGAGACTATCCCCTTGCAGAACAGTCCACATCAGATTGGCTCTCAACAACGAGGTGATAGTAATATGTCTAAATCGACAAGGCTCGAGTTCACCACACATTAACCACGTGATGTTAGCCATCATCCGCCTGGCAGGGAAGAGATGGCATTTATCAAGAAGTTCACCTTCAAGGGTTCCGCGATGTGACGATGGATGCTCTATCCTGGCGAAGGCCGATAGAGACAAAATGGTTCTTCGATGCAGACTCATTCTCCATTATTTTTGATAAAAGTCCCGGTACTGCCGATCGACCTCTTAGCAACAAGCGACAACATGAAACTATCTCGTTATGTAGCCCCTTACGAGAACCTTAAGGAGAAGAGATACACGTCATGTGTCTCAACTGGAACAGACGGAATCGAAGTAATCTGTGTCCACCAACCTATCTTCTGCTAAAAGTCCTCGACAAGCTAGGATCCTGCAGAGGAACAGCTCCTGTAGTGGCCCCCAAATGGCCCAAAAGCAATTGATTTCCTCTAGTTCTAGAATTGAAACTGTAGCTGTTTCCTCTGCCGTACCCATTTTTATCCAAACTGGTGCAGAAGTCAGTTTTTACATTTCATCCTCAAGAACGAATAACCTGCATCTCATGATTTTTCGCCTTAGCAGCGAACAAAAGTTTGGGATCTCGAAGACTGTAGCCAACTTCATTGCAGAGTACAAATGAAGTCCAACCAGGAGATAATGTGAATTGTCTTGAAAGAAAGGGGTAACCCTCGTGAAAACAAGGGGACCAACAGAAATTTCAAAAGGTTTCTGTCTCTCTTTCTTCTTTTACCTACTTGAACGAGGCCTGACTTCCACTACGATAACCACGTGTAAGTCGGCCATGACTAGACCTCTTCTATATGCCTTTGAGACACACCTCATAAACGAAACCTTTTCTAAGGTACCAAAGCATGCACTACACCCAAGCTGGCAACCCCTCCAAATCCCATTACATGGTCGTTGGTCAAAGTCTTGCACTATGCTTCGAACCTAAACAATGAAGATTGTACTCTAAAGGAAGTAACACAAAAAGTAAATTTTCTGTTCACAATAGCCTCAGGGGCTAGAGTTAGTGAAATATTGGCCCTATTAGGGATGTAGGCCATATTCAGTTCACAGAAGAGGGAGAACTGAATCCTTTCCTCGGTCCTACTTTTCTCGCCAAAATACGAGTTGCCCACTAAAAGGTGGAGTCTTTGGAGAATCTGCCCACTAAAAGATATCTCCCTATGCACATTAGGGTGTCTTAAGGTCTATCTTCGTAGAACTTCAGACTTCAAGGAAGGACGCTCTTCCGAGGGAAAACCTCAGGATCAAAATCTATCCCTAAAATAGCTGAAAACAATGCTCACCTACTTATTTTCAGAGCTGAACCTGACAGCTCACTCGCAGTTCATGATCCTAAGAAAATTGCTTCTTCACAGAACTTCTTCCAACACTATACAAAGCAAGTACATAAATTAGACATGTTGTGGTGGCGGCGGGTAGTTTTAAAAAACCCGTCGTCTAAGCCTGCGACGAACAGTGAACTGCTTTGGGACTTCCCAGTGCATGAGTACATTTACCTTCGAGTGCAAATCACAACGATGATTAACACAGTTCCATATAGGTGCATATCTGACCGATAACACCAGTGCCGAGTGAACGTAGTGTCACGGTGTTCATGCATTTCCAAAATCTGTATGAATTATTCAGATTTAGTTTCACATCTCCATTGAGTGGCATCATATCGATGAAATTACATATTTTCCGACAGGAGAAAATATGGACCCTGATGTGTTTTTAATGCCGGATCAGATTCATACATGATTGTAACTACAATTGATAATCTAGTTACAAGGTAAAATACTGAACGTATTTGCGTCTTATTGCTGCTATCTCAGTTACAGACGAATAAAGTATACTAGAGGGTTAATTAAACATTAGAAAGGCCCAACTTCAAATCAGAGTACAAATTTACAAGGAATGAAAAGGGTAATCTCTGAGATTTACCGTCCGTCCCTATGGAGATAAAAACTTTGAATCCTTATAGTCGAAGTCGACACTTTTTCTGCAGGGGGCAGAAAGCCCTAAGCTTGTTCCAAGCCTATTGGATATGAAAAATAACGTTGATGTCATATATAAAGGTCGGGGATACCATATAATGAACTCATTCAAGGTAAAGGCACTTATACAAACCCACAGATATAGTATTTTCAAGTAATTATCTGGTAAACTTCCATCAGGACGACATGGCTGAGCCCAAGAAACAGATTTTGAGCAAAGCGAAAAATCTATTTTTGGGGGATAAGGCCATGACGTCTTGATGGTCCCTCCCTTCTTTCAAAAGGAGTAAACAACTACGTAACGAAAGACCTCACCCAAAACTACTCTACCTGCGGCTATCCATGCGTAAATGCAACAAGGATTAATATGCCGTAGTAGTACTAGGAGGGGATCCACCGGGTAACCTTGATAACGGCTCCCCTTCCTTTTTTGCCACTCTTCCCCCTCCAAGCGTATAATCTATTCGGGGTGAAGATTGCCATGTGACGTATCAAGAAATACGTCCCCTGATTTTATGCGATATCCTTAAAAGCTATATTAACCCTGGATAGGTACGCTCCTCGGACACCCCTTTAAGGGTATACTCGGACGCGAGCGACCCCGACGCCAAAAAAAATTCTTGAAAAATCAGTTTTTGCAGTAACCTCCTTTTTTCTTTTGCCAAAAAAAACTTCAAAGAATGTTTAAAACAACTGTAAAGATAAATACTACTCATCTGCAGAAAAACTATTTATTATAAATATTTTAAAAAATTAAGTAGCAAAAAAAGAACTTACATAAAAATTCATAAAAAAAAAGTTTATACATATATACACAAATCCTTTTAGGAATTGATTCTTGAATGGTTTGGACACATCTTGATGTATTTTGGATGAAGTCAGACCCATGGAGGTGAAGATCTGAAATGAGAAAAAAGGGTAACTATTTTTGGCCCAAAAAATTTGTCCAAATTTCATGAATTTTTTGGGGTACCCAAATGAAATAGGAAGTGGCTATTTTTTTTAGGGAATAAACATATGTTATTGTAAAATAGAAATATGTAAAAAAATCCTCATTATTTTGTAAATTACATTTATATCAGGGGCCATATCTAAAGGTAATTTTTTGAGTACTTAGAAATTTCGTAAAAAAATACATATATTTAATATATAATATGATATTTATGCAGGTAAAAATATACCAAAATATCACAAATTCTATAGGGAACAAGAATATATATAGATAGGGCAACTTACGCTTCGGATATGTCCACAAAATGGCCGCCAACCACACTGACTCAGACTCCCTAATCTGCCACTTGAAATGTAGGAAGGGTATGTCAATTTCAAGGTGTTATTTACTAATCTAATTATTCTTGGATATGCATAAAAATTGTATGGTGGGTTGCTGGATAATTGTCGATTATTTTACACCTATAAAATTAATATTCTGACCCAAAAAAATTTTTTTGAAGGGAAATAAAATCGAAAAAAAAATGTAAAACAATATAATATTTTAGCTAAAAAAATTTGATGATATTCAATAAAAAAAAGAAGTAAACAAAATTTTCCGACAAATAAACATCTAGAGGAATCATTACTCTGTGATAGTTCCTTAGTACATAGTAATTTTGAAAGAAATGGGAAAAAACGAAAAAGTGGCAATCGCAGGAAAATCGCACACATACCTATATATACGCCATATCTGGCTAAAAATAAAGATAGGCATGGGTAGCCAGATCATCTAGAAACACTTTCCAACACTATAAAAATACAAGTTTTGCGACACTACTTGCCAATTCCTTACGGTAACATGACTAAGCAAAAAAATGCAAAACAAATAAAAAGGGGCACTCGCGGAAAAATGGCCAACATTCTAATATACGGCATTTCAGAAAAAAAAAAATTTCAGCCACGTACTAGGCAAACCATCAAGGCACATTTTCCGACAAATAAACATCTAAATGAATCATTACTCTGTGATAGTTCCTTAGTACGTGGTAATTTTGAAAGAAATGGGAAAAAAACGAAAAAAATGGCAATCACAGGAAAATCGAACACATACCTATATATACGCCATATCTGGCTAAAAAAAAAAGATAGGCATGGGTAGCCAGATCATCTAGAAACACTTTCCAACACTATAAAATTATAAGTATTGCGACACTACTTGCCAATTCCTTACGGTAACATGACTAAGCAAAAAAATGCAAAACAAATAAAAAGGGGCACTCGCGGAAAAATGACCATTCTAATATACGGCATTTCAGAAAAGAAAATTTCAGCCACGTGCTAGGCAAACCATCAAGGCATATTTTCCGACAAATAAACATATAAATGAATCATTACTCTGTGATAGTTCCTTAGTACGTAGTAATTTTGAAAGAAATGGGAAAAAACGAAAAAATGGCAATCACAGGAAAATCGAACACATACCTATATATACGCCATATCTGGCTAAAAAAAAAGATAAGCATGGGTAGCCAGATCATCTAGAAACACTTTCCAACACTATAAAAATATAAGTTTTACGACACTTCTTGCCAATTCCTTACGGTAACATGACTAAGTAATAAAATGAAAAACAAATAAAAAGGGGCACTCGCGGAAAAATGACCAACATTTTATTAGACGCATTTCAGAAAAAAAAAATTTCAGCCACCTGCTAGGCAAACCATCAAGGCACATTTTCCGACAAATAAACATCTAAATGAATCATTACTCTGTGATAGTTCCTTAGTACGTAGTAATTTTGAAAGAAATGGGAAAAAAACGAAAATATGGCAATCACAGGAAAATCGAACACATACCTATATATACGCTATATCTGGCTAAAAAAAAATAGGCATGGGTAGCCAGATCATCTAGAAACACTTTCCAACACTATAAAAATATAAGTTTTACGACACTACTTGCCAATTCCTTACGGTAACATGACTAAGCAAAAAAATGCAAAACAAATAAAAAGGGGCACTCGCGGAAAAATGCCCAACATTCTAATATACGGCATCTCAGATGAAAAAAAAAGACATGCACGTGTTAGCCCAACCATCAAGGCATACTTTCTAACACATAAACATGAAAAAAAAATCAATAATATACGGCAATTCCTTACTACGTAGTAAATTTTTACAAATATTGAGAAAAAACAGAAATTGGCAACCGCAGTTAAATACCCAATATACCAATAACTACGTCGTATCTGACAAAAACAAAGTCACGCATGGGTAGCCAGATCATCTAGACACACTTTCCAACACTAAAAAAGCAAAACTTTTACGACACTATTTGGCAATATCTTACGAAAAAATGACTTGGCAATAAAATGAAAAAAAATGAAAAAGGGGCACTCGCGGTAAAATGCCCAACATTCTAATATACGGCATCTCAGATAAAAAAAAAGACATGCACGTGTTAGCCCAACCATCAAGGCACACTTTCTAACACATAAACATGAAAAAAAAATCAATAATATACGGCAATTCCTTACTACGTAGTAAATTTTTACAAATATTGAAAAAAAAAAAACAGAAATTGGCAACCGCAGTTAAATATCCAATATGCCAATAACTAGCCTACGTCGTATCTGACAAAAACAGAGTCACGCATGGGTAGCCAGATCATCTAGACACACTTTCCAACACTAAAAAACAAAAGTTTTACGACACTATTTGGCAATATCTTACGGAAAAATGACTTGGCAAAAAAATGAAAAAAAATGAAAAAGGGGTACTCGCGGTAAAATGGTCCTCGTGGTGATGAACGACATTTTAACTAAAAAAAAAATCATGCACATGGTAGCCAAACAATCCACCAAGACTTTCCACAACTGATAACCTATACAAGTTGCACCATTCTACGACAATTTCATAATACGTAATAACTTTGATAATTATGCAAATTACCTTAGAAGGGTAAACTCGGTCGCGCTCGACCCCGACGCGTCTCAGAAATCGGGGAAGGAGTACAGCTACAGCAATGCACATCTGGACACTACTAGAGCGTGTAGGCGAGACACCTACTGCAGGTCGATCACCCACAAATTCAGTCACGGGGGTGAGTCACGTGAGAAAAACATCTTTTTTTTTGACGCTCGGGGTCGCGGACGACCCACCGTACCGTTCCAAGGTTAAGGATACTCATGCTAGGAGTTAAAATTCTACGAACCTGTGGTTAATTCTCTGGGAGTATCAATGTAGCCAAATGTCCCTTAAAAAGCTTCCTAAAGGAACTTTCCATCAGGACGACATGGCCATATTACCCAAAAATAGATTTTTCGCTTTGCTCAAAATCCGTTTACTGGAATAAAGGAAATGTGTTTGTACTAAATAATACATCCCAACCATACCCATACAAAAGTTAACATTAGGAGAACATCAAAAACATGACATAAGACAATGTAGGGATCTCATAACAAATTAAATCAATTAATAAAGACAAAATCATACATGTAAACAAATAAATTGAGCTATAGTCTAATCAACACTAAGGCAGTTAGACTATAGCTATACAGGTACAAAATTATTTCAGAGATACAGTAATGAATCCTGAAAAATAAAAGTTTTAATGATCTTTGAACAAAAATTCACTGTTTACTTATTATAAGAAATAAGGACGCACTTGAAGGCTACGTCGATGCAGCGGGTTTGATAACACTTCCCGCGGCTACCACAAAATGACGTATCTCTTCTAATTGTTTCAAAAACATGACATAAAACACAGTAGGGATCTTATGACAAATCAAATCAATTGATAAAGACAAAATCATAGAAGTAAACAAATAAATTGAGCTATAGTATAATCAACACTAAGATAGTTAGACTATATCTATACAGGTACAAAATTATGTCAGAGATCCAGTAATGAGTCCTGAATAATAAAAGTTAATGATCCCGAAACAAAAACTCACTGTTCACTCATTATAAGAAATAAGCAGTAGGAGTGCCCTAGGACGCACTTGAGGGCTACGTAGAGGTAGCGGGTTTGATAGCACCAGAAAATGACGTATCTCTTCCAATTGCTTCATATAACGCCTGAAGAAAATCCTAGTGGACTTCCAATCTGTATATACCTGTAGTCCCTCAAAGGACATGTACTAGAAGAAATTTAGAGAGGAAGCCACTTTCCTAAGGTCATGACCCGATTGCATACTAACGGGGTCCGCTCTTCTTATAAAATGAGTAATCTTTGCTCTTAACTGTAAGAAAGACAATTATGATCCCACCGTTTCCCCTTAAATAATTGACCACCTTCAAACTGCACTGTTCCCAATAAATAAACTTTCAAGCACTGCACTGGACACAGGGAGGGATCACTTGCTAGGGGAACTATTTTCCATGGATCCCAACGTTTAGAGGGGAGTTCCTTTTTAGCTAAAAAAAGTGGAATAAGGGTATAAATTAACCTCACCGTTATCCACAAATTCAATGGGACCCTAATCTCACTAACATGAGCGGCGGAATCCATCGCAACTAAAATGATAACTTTTTGAGTCGAATCACAAATAGAAGCCGTTTGATTGTCAATATCCTAAGCGAATTGTAAAACATTGTCCAAAGACAAAGAGATAGGCTTCGGTGGAGCCGACGGTCGCAACCTTGCACAAGCCTTCGGAATTTTATTGAAGAGATCTGATGAACGACGAGATCGTGGAAGAAGCTAGTCCTTGGGGTTTAGGTCAATCAAAAAACCTAAACAAAAATCCATGGTAATTGAATCTGGATTCTTGTCCTTGACGTATTTGACCCATTTCTTCCACAACGTTTCATACCGGATCATAGTAGTTGAAATCTTATAATTTTCGGCAAACTCCCACTTGTCATGTTGAATATAAAATCTCTTTTCCAGAGCTGAGGCAAAAAAATCATGAGATGAAGGTTGTTTGTTCTCCATGAATAAGCATAGATAATCTTTCGCTGTACCTCCTGGGACAAAATTGGGTTGAGCAACTGTACCAACTTTGGGTTCAATTCTGTCATCATGGGAAATCAGTTGCTCTTCAGCCACAGAGGAGCAACCAGGGCCGCTGTCCCGTTGGACGATCGAAGCTTGTCCAGAACCTTCATGAGGGTATTGAATTGTGGAAACAGGTAAATCCTCGTCCAAGGATTCCAATCCAGGGACATCGCATCCATGCTCACTGTTGCTTGATCCATATTCGGTGCTACATAGCAGGGAAGCTTCCTGTTGAGACTCGTTGCAAACAGATCCACTTGAAGTCCAGGGACTTGATCCTGCACGAAAGAGGATGATTTTTCATCTATTGACCACTCCCTCTCTAGAGGTTTTGTCAGAGATAGGGAGTCCGCCATTACATTTCTTACTCCGTGAAGGTTGGGTGCTGAGAGATGCCAACCTTTCATCTGAGCCAACGTAAATATGGCTAACATTATGTGATTTATTTGGGGAGACCTCAGCCCTTGTCTGTTGATGCATTGGACTATTACTTTGCTGTCGATGACTAGACAAATGTGAATGATCTTCTTCAAGCATAACTTTTTGAGGGATAAGAAGACTACCATAGACTTCAGAATATTGATGTAGAATTGCTGAAATTTCTAGGACCAACCGCCCTGCACTTTCTTGATGTGGGTATGACCCCGCCCCCCTCCCCCCAACTGTCCAATGAGGCGTCTGTATGAAGTATCACTACTGGAGGAGGAAAACACAATGGTATCATCTGTGACAGACTTTTGGCAGTGGACCACGGTCGAAGTTGTCTTCGGAGTAACAGTGGGGTCTTTTTGGATGGTCACGAAGAGCTTTAGAGGTTCTCTGTTCCCAAACTCTGCTTGTATCCTTGAGCTGTACTTTAAGGACAGGGTTCGTTACCGAGGCGAATTGCAAAGAACCTAAAACTCTCTCCTTGCGTCGCCTGGTGGTCGTCCCCGTCCTGATCAGACACCTGACTGACTTCGCTATTTTTTTCCTCTTGGAGAGAGTTATAGAAAAGGAGTGAGACTTTAGGTCCCTGTGAATCCCCAACAGCTGGAAAACCTGAGCTAGGGTCAGTCTTGACTTCTTGAAGTTGATCTGAAATCCTACAGACTGAAGGAACCTTACAACAGGAGTTGTTGCTTCCAAGCACTCTGGTGCTGAAGGAGCCCACAATAGCCAATCGTCCAGGTACGGCCCTACTTTGAGGCATTTTTCCCAAAGTTGCTAAACGATTGCGTGGATAAACTTCGTGAAAACCCTCGGAGCTATGTTGAGCCCGAATGGCATAGCTCTAAATACTTAGCCCTCTATCTCCAGGCTGAAACCCAGATTGGGGGAGAAGCTTCGACCTATCGGAAGATGCCAATAAGCGTCAGTAAGATCTATAGAGACGGTGTAAGCCTCCTGGGGTAGTAAGGTCCGTATCTGTGAAATACTGAGCATCTGGAACTTGTCGCACTGAACGAACAAGTTTAGACGATACAAGTCGAGAACAGTTTGAGGTATGTCCGATTCTTTCTTTGGCATGCTAAATAGACAACCTTGAAATCTCATAGATCTCGTACAACGGATAACTCTTTTCTTCAGAAGATCTTGTAGATATTGTTCCAGATGATGTGTTGACTTCTGGAATAATCTCCTGACCTTTGGAGGCCGTCATTTCAGCTTCCAACACAACCTGTTGGAAATGATGTTCTGTGCCCAAGGACTGAATGGTTACAAGTCCTTGAACAAGGTCAGCCGACCCCCTACCGCAATAGTTCCCAGCCTTTTTTTCAGTTGACCCCAATCATGCCCCTCAAGCCATGACCGCGACCCCACTAGTTTAGTTGTATATGTATTATCATATATTACTAGTTTTTGGCTGTAAAAGTAAGGGACAGAAGATAGCCTTCTATAAGATAGGTACTATAAGGTTGGAAAAGACAAAATTAACATAATCAAATTTTATCCTAGCATTATAAATTTTAAGGCTTAATATTAATCAAAAACACCAATTCTGGTAGAATATTTTGTCATATTCCACAAAAACAAACTACAAGTATAAATGTTTTCAGTTAAATGGTAAACTGATTTTAATGTGAGCCTTGTGGCTGGATCATGCTGCTAAGTTTCTCTATTCGTGGTTCAGTCTTAAAAAGTGCTACCCTCAAATCATGTTCTGTTTTATGTTTTGATGGCAGTTCAGTTACAAATCAGAAAAAAAAATGTTGTTGGTACAGTCAACCATGAAGGAAGAGGGGAAGAGGCCAAGGAGAGAAGAGGGGATGAGGGCCAAGGAAAGAGAAGAGGAGGGGGGACAAGGAAAGAGAAGGATGGTTGAGAGAATAGGAAAGAGGGGGACTGAGAGAAAGAAAGATGACAAGGAGGAATAAAGAAAGAGGATAGGTAAAAAGGAAAGTGAAGGGGCAAGCAACAAGTAGGAAGAGGTGTAGAGAGGAGGGGAGGGGTCAACGAAGGTGTAACAAGAAAAATAGGTGTAATACATTTGCAAATCGCAGTAAATAAGATGAAGCAGAAAACAAAAAAATCAATAATATACAGCAATCCATATCTAGCCAAAACAACCAGCCGAATAACCAACCATATACACACTTCCACATCTCTAAACAACTGCAAAAAAAAAAAAAACCCAAGAAATCAACGACATAAAATCCTCAAAATCTCTAAACAACTGCCAGAAAAGACAACCTCAAAAATCAGCGACATATATTCCTCAAAATCTCTAAACAACCGCTAAACCAACGACCTTTTTGACCAAGTGACCAGTGCTGCAGACGTGCCAACTTCACAAGAACATACAAATATAATAACACATCTAATGACACAATAAATGAAATAACAATAAAAACAACACAAATGCACAAGAGGTAAATAAAAAGGAAGGGGAGGAGTAAAGAGGAGGAGAGGAAGGGGGGTGGCAAGGAAATATCAAAGAGGAGTGGAGGAGGGCCAGAAGGAGAAGAGGAGGGGAGGGGTATAACAGAAGCAGGAGGACAAGGGGCGTGGAAAGATGGGGAAGGGAGAAGAAAAGCAAGGAAAGGGTGGCGAGGGGAAAGAAGAAAATGTAGGAGAGGGCCTGAAAAGTGCCCCCTCCTCCTTCCCTGGCACTTCTGCATATCTTCCTCTTCCTTTGCCCATCTCTCTCTTTAAATATGGTGGGGGTTACCATGTGGTTTTAGAAGCCTTAATTATGAACACTGTGCTAGGCTATCATCCACTGACATACTTCGGTGCAATACTTCGTCAACAAGGGAAGTACTCATTTTCTATTGTCGGCACATCACTTTTTCGTGAGTAATTAAGGATTTTAAAGAAACAAAGACTGCGTGCAACCTATGCAGCACATTCGAAATCACTATACAAATACCGATAAAAGACGAACAATTTGCAGATAGTGTTTCCCGCTACGGCAGTACAGCTGGAGTGGCTGAGTAGTTGGACGTGGGCGGTGATGCTGTTCACAATTCACATATCAAATGCTTACGGCACTCAGGGATACCACCATTAAAATTTAGTTTTTTTTTATATTTATATATGAAAAGATATATACAAGTTGATAAAAAAGTCCACAAATATGTTTATATATTATTTCTCTACTGCAAGTTCTGCCATATTTTGAATTTTTATTTTAATTTTGATATTTTGAGAATTTGGCGACCCCAGGAAAAACGCCTGGCGACCCCACTGTACTTTTAGCACTGGGTCTGTCACTGCTGTGAACTGGAAATCCTCCTCTGTTGCATTAGTCACTGGACAGATCTCGCTATCTCTCTCCTCTTCTTCAGTGAAATGGAGAGACGGTGTGACTGCAAGTTCCAATGGATTCTTAACCATTGAAACTTCTGAGCTGGAGAATGGCGAGACTTCTTGAGGTTGATCTTGAAGCTTAGGTACTCCAGGAACTGGATCACCTTTCCGGCTGCTTGTAGACAAGTCGTCTTGGATGCTGTCCACACTAGCCAATCGTCAAGGTATACTACTACATGAATTCCTTCTGAGCGTAGTTGTTGGACGATTGTATCCGCAAGTTTTGTGAATATCCTTGTGGCTATGTTTAGCTCAAAGGGCATGGCTGTGAAGACATACTATCTTCTTTATCCTGAATCCTAGGTAGGAGGAGAGGGGGCGGCTGACTGGTAGGTGCCAGTAAGGATCGGCCAGGTCTATTGAGACTGTTTACGCCCCTTTTGGTAAAAGGGTCCTTATGTGTTGTAAGGTAACCATCCGGAACTTGTTGTTCTCGATGTACTTGTTGAGTGGAGACAAGTCTAGAATGATTCTGAGTTTGTCCGAGTCTTTCTTGGGAACACAAAACAGCCTTACCTGGAATCTGATCGACTTCGCTTTTCTTATTACCTTTTTGTTCAAGAGTTCTGAGGTATATTCTTCCAACATTGGGGTGGAGCGTTGGAAGAATTCTAGAAAAGGGGGTGGAATTTTGTTCCATTTCCAACCGAGTCCATTCGGGATTAGGCAGTGGCCCCAGGGATCGAAGGTTCAACGATCCAGAAAGTGGAAGAGTCTCCCTCCTACCTGGAGCCTCTCATTCCTGAGAGGATCCTGAGGACAAGATTCCGTGACCGCATCCTCCTCTATCCCTTGAGGGGTTTCTTGAGAAGCCTCTTTTTGAGCCTCTACCTTTGTAGGGTCGAAATGTAGTTGTGTGCCTCTCAAAACCTGGGTTGAACAAAAGTGATTGGGCTGATAGCTACTGAGGGACCATCTGGAAGGTAATTTGCAGCTGAGTTACCATTTGTGGCACTATGGCCATGGTCACGGTTTGAAGTTGTGTAGTCCTATGTGGTTTCTTTGCCTTCTTGTTCTTAGGTTGGGGACCACTGTCTGAGGAAGATTTCCTCTTAGAAGACATGCCCTTCTTTTGGAAAAGGTTTCTATTCCCCGTGGCGGTATTGGCGAAAATGTCCTGAACCACATCTTGTGGGAAAAGATCTTTGCCCCTGGTGCATGAAGTAATCAGCTTCCTGGGTTCGTGTTTGACCATTGCTGCGGCAAACACATGCTCTCTACAGGCCCTTCGTGACCTGACGAAGGCATAACAGTGCTTCACAACGGTACCCATGTGGGACTTGACTAAAACCATATACATGTCTGGGGCATTGGTTGAGCCTGCACACATTTCCAGGCAGTTCTGATGAGACAAATAAGCGGCTAGTCTCTCTTTTGTACTCTGTTCCCTTCTCAAAAGCTACTCAGGCAACTTTGCTATCTCCAGATCCAACTTAGAGACGGAGAAGGTTAGAAGTACTTCTTTCCACTTCTCCTCGCAGGTAGGCATGGCTAGAGATAATGGTTTAAATCCTCTAGGACTGGGCACGGTTTGCCATCATCAACTGCTCTCATGACAGTCAAGGGCTTTCACCAAAAAGAGAAAAGCTCTGGAGGAAGGAGCAACGAAAGTTGGATGCCTCTTGCTCAATGCCTAGACTTTGGAGTTGGTATATCCGGCTCCTTTCAGGGTCTTGGATAGGATATCCTGTGCTTTGTCATGCTCGAAGACAATGACTTCCTTTGGCACCGCCTCTTCACGGGATGCTGGTTCATCACGCAGTCTCAAGTAGCAATCTGGGTATGCTCAAAAGCTGGGCCAGAATTGGAGATCCTCAAGGGGTTTGGCCCCTCACTTCTCGGAGATATAGAGGTTCCCATTCATCATGGGCATGTGCTCCATGTACCTCCAGGGGTTGATTTCGGAGCAGTGAGGTAGGTCAGATACTCTAAGGGGATTAGTAAAGCCTCCGGCAGCGCCAGAGCGTTTCCCTTACCTTACCTCTCGCTTCATTTCTTTGAGATCTTGCTTTATCTCCTGCTGTTCCTTCCGAGACACTACCAACATCCGCTTGATCGACTCTCGGAGCGCTTCGCTTCTGCCGACCTGCACATCCGGTTGGGAAGTTAGGGGCTGAAGAGGTTGATGGCACACGATGATATGCCATCAATGTGAACTGAGTGTCCTCTGTTACCGTCGATACGGATCCATCTTCCTCCATAGGTGGCTGAACCACTTCTTCTTCAGGGTCTTCTTGCAGAAGGTCCTTTTCGGTGTCAGTAGACACCTCCGACATCCGTTCTTGGTGGATGGCCATGCCTTCCAGTGCTTTGTTGATGTCTGCGTCCACTGTCACTTGGATGAAGGGAGGCTTGACCTGTACCTGGGGCACAACCGCGCTGGATTGAGCTTTAGGGAACAGAAGGCACATTAAAGATTCATTAGATAGGTAAGGTCCCAGAGAGTTCTTCTGGAACCCTCTTACCACCCTCCGAAGAGTTTCTCTTGCTGTATCCCTTAACTCCGTAGTGTCAGGGATATCTTCTCCGAAACCTTCGGTCATCAAGGCCAAACAGATCTAGCAACCCTTCAGGTCCCAGTACCTCAGGGATCCAGATACAATGCAGCAGGGGGCATGAGACCTACATATCGTATGCCCAAAAAAGTCCTTGCCCTTGAGGTTGCAAAACACGACTTCACACTTCACCGTTGGCTCCTCTTGTAAGAAAAGAAAAGATGAAATGAGTATTTAGTTGTTTATATCATTGATATAAATGCATACTTATCAATAGTAATACATACTATTATATTTAATAGCTTAGGATAATATACTAGAAAGGAAATAGGAAAGACACATATCTGTGTTCCCTCTCCCAGGCAAAAGCTGAGACCTACGTCAATATTAATATTTAATCTCCTTATAAGGGGAAAATATAGAGTGGAATAACTCCCGTATGTAGAGCCAGAGTCAGTGAATATTTACACTAACTCCTCCACCTGTAGAATATTAATACTGAATGGTGATTCATAAGTGTCTCGATAATCAAAGGATTCATCAGGGTGTTGAGGGAATACTTCACTTCAACATATTATACGGTCGCAACAATAGACTGAAAGGATATACAGAATATGTTAGAAATACTTGTACTACAGTATTGTTTTATACTGTAGTTTTACCAAGTACTGTATTGTTATATACTATATTTTTTTAACTACTGCATTGTTGTATACTGTAGTTTTACCGGTATACTACCAGGTTTAGGCTAGTGCCTGGCGGCACTAAATGACAGGGAGAGAGAAAGAATGGAAAGAATGATTTCCTATTATTATGGTTTAGCACAATAATTGGAACTGTAGGAGGGCTACTGCTGCCTACAGTCTCCTTGCCAAAATGAGTGTTCTAATGGAAGGGGAAGAATGCATCTGATTCTAGCTTCCATCCAGCAACAACTTTTGCCGCTGTTTGTACTGCCAGTTACGAGGTCTGTGGATGGCAGTCAAAGAGAGGACTGAAGGATCCTCAACAGTATATTGGGTTTCCAACCGGCAGCAGTCAGGGCCGGCTCAGTCTTTCCCCAGGGCATTCACTTCCGGTGAAGGAAGGACATAAGGGGGAATTGGCCAAGGCAGCAACCTAACCGCCGCTGGTGGGGTCGCGGCCGGCAACTTAGTCAATCCAGCAAGCTGGGATGATTGTAGAATACCAGCCAAAAGAATGTTGGGACGGATAGGCCGATACTAAAGGACAAAGGGGGGAGGGAAAAGGGTCTTATAGTTTGCAGGGGAAAAAGGCGGAGGCAGGCATCCCCTCTACTTTCGACTGTAAACTAAGGAAGCATGGCTTCCTCTGCCGACGCTCTTGTGGTCGGCAGAGGAATAAGAATTCCCCAGTCGGCAACATTGTCGGCCATAAGACATGTCTTATAGTCTACAAGGGAGAAAGGCGGCGGTAGTTATGCTGCCTACTTTCGGTTGTAAACTAAGGAAGCATAGCTTCCCATGTCGACAACGTTGTGGGCGGCAGAGAACTCCCGATTCCCCTATCGATGACATTGTTGGCTGCAAGACAATACACCCTGAGTTAAAGTCATACTTCGAAGCCGGGATACTCGGCGGCAAAGAAGATCGATGGTAAAAACTACCAAAGTCAAGCCGGAGTTACCTACTCGGTAGCGATGATGAAAGATAGTGCTGCTGCTTAGGATGGTGGCATTAAAGGGAAAGAAATGGTTTATCTTCTTTTCTCTAAAAGGGAAACGTATCGAATTACACCCATAAATTCTAGGGGATATATATCCCAACAGAATTAATGGGAAATGATACAAGAGGTTAACCAATGGGATTTAGATGTCTAACGTATACAGAACGGGTTAGGCTAACCTAACTCAGGTGAGGACCGCGGCTACAATTTTTACCACCGGGGTCCTCGTCGTATACGAAAGTAACGTTACACATCAGAAGAGGAAACAATATATTTATGCAATCTTCACTAGTATAATTTGCCTAACTGGCTAAAAGTTTCTTTATAGCTAAATACCAGGAGCGTCACACTACTAACGAAATAAATTGCATTAATGGCGTACGACAGCGGTCTCAAAATGGCCGCCTCCGGTGTTGGCTGCGCTCCACTTAACACACTCAAATTATATAAATTCAACTGTGAGAAAGGAGCTATGAATTATAGAGGGAAAGATCAAATACTCAGCATTCCAGAGGATTAAGATGCTGGAGATGGCATGATAATAATCTAATAAACAGTAATAACAGCCTAAATGCTACAGTTCTAAAGAATTATGGGCTGTAGTAGTAGAGGGAGGGGGTCCACCGTGTACCTTGATAACGGCTCCCCTTTCGTTCGCCACTGTTCCCCCTCAAAGAGTTAAATCTATTCGGCGTGAAGATTGCTATGTGTCGTATCAAAAAATACGACCCCTGATATTTTGCAATATCCTTAAAGATATATGAAGGATACTCGCGCCAGGAGTTAAAATACTGGAGACCCATGGTTAACTCTCTGGGAGTATCACTGTAGCAAATATCCCTTAGAAAGCTACTTAAAGGAACCTACCATCAGAACAACTGATGGGAGGTTCCTTTAGGCAGCTTTATAAGGGATATTTGGCTACAGTGATACTCTAGAGAATTAACCACATGCTCCTAGAATTCTAACTCCTGGCTCGTGTATCCTTAATATAACTTTTAAGGATATCGCATAAAATCCGGGGACGTATTTCTTGATACGACACGTGGAAATCTTCACCCCGAATAGATTTTACGCTTTGAGATGGAAGAATGTCGAAAATGAAGGGGAGCCGGTTTGAAGGCTACCCGGTGGATCCCCGCCCAGTACTACAACGGCGTATTATTCCTTGTAACAGCCATTTATGCACGGTGGTCTCCCACGTTCTTCTCGGTGTTATAACTGTTTTCAAGGAATATTATCATGCAATCTCCAGCATCTTCATCATCTGGAAAGTTGAGTATTTAATCTTTCCTCTCTATAATTTTTGGCTCCCTTCTCACAGTTAAATTAACAAAATTTAGGTGTGTTAAGCGGAGCACTGCCATCCCCAGAGGCGGCCATTTTAAGACCGCTCTTGTACGCCATGAATGATTTTTTTAGTTACCAGTACGAAGTTCCCAGTAATTAGCTATAAAGAAGTTGTAGCTAGTTAGGCAAATTTTTACTAGTGAATATAAACTTCACACATGTCATATTTTTTCTTCCGAATAAAGTTTCTCCTGTATACGAAAGGGCCTGGGTGGTACTAGCGTAGCCGAGATCCCGACTCGGGTTAGGCTAGCCTAACTCGTTTTAGTATACTTTAATATTTTTATGACCTGTTTAACCTCTTTTATCGTTTTTATTAGTTCGGTCGGAGATATCAATATCTCCTAGAATTACTATTATAATTCGATACGCTTCTCTTTTAGAGAAATGAGGATAAACCCTTTTTTGGGATCATGCCATGTCGTCCTGATGGAGGTTCCTAAAGGGTAGCTTCCTTGGGTATATATAACTACGGCGATATTCCCAGAGAATTTACCTTAAGGTACCCAGAATTCTAACTCCTGGAGCGAATATCCCTAATTAAAGAACCCGGGATATCGCAAAATATCAGAGGACATATTCTTGACACGCCACATAGCAATCTGCACCCCGAACAGAGTTAACACTTTGAAGGGGTCAATTGGCAAGAAAACGAAAACGAGAAAGAAAGGAGAGCCGCTCGCAAGGTATCTCTCCTCTCCCATTTCGTAAACGTGCATTGCGCCGCTCACGGCGCCATCTGCATTCCTTTTTGCGTAGCTCAACAACTCGGTGTTTTTTCCCTGTGTTTCTCGTAATTCTTGGATTATTTCCACTTATAATGCTTTCTCCAACTTCTTCTGCTTCTGATAAGTTGAGTATTATTTCTTTTATATATAAATGTAAGCTCTTGGTGATTGTAAAAGTGATTTGATAGTGATATCGTTGTTATAAGAGCTGTTGCCTGCCGGAGGCGTCCTGGACGCTGTCGCTCGCTAGGTATGAGTTATTTAGTTAGCCAGAGCGACGTTCCCGGCTGATTTGCTTTAATAATTTCAGCTGTGTAGCGTTACATAGGATTTCTTTATATGATGCTTTTAGTATTTTTGTTTTGGCGAAGGATTTGCCGATTCTGGCCTACACTAGACCTTGTAGCCTAGTCGTTTGGCCCTAGTACTTTCCTGCATGATATTCAGATTTCCGAGTGTTTTAAAATTTTATTGAAGCTTTAGGCAGTTTTATACATTTAAGATTATGTTGATTTCTTCCAAGATTGTATACGAGTGAGTTTCGGTGATTTAGGTAATCGATTCTCTTTGCGCCTAGGCTAGTTGCCTAGGGGGCCTTAGTATACTTTCTCACACTCCCCGGTTGCTCTCTTCTCTTTGGAGAAGGTGTGCAATCCCTTTCCCTCTGTTTAAGCCTTGGGCTTATCCCTAATGGTTTATCTGAATTGACTTTAGATACAACTATATTAGGGTGCTTCTGTTCCTTCCTGTTTCCAGTAAGTCTGGCTTCAGGGAGGGGGCAGGAAATCAGAGTTCTTACTCTGAGTCTGTTTATGTCTAGCTTGTGGTTGAGATTCCCTCGGTAGACTGACAACAGACATAGGAGGCTTATCCTCCTTAGTTCACTTTCGAAGGTTTCTGTACGAGATGATTCCTTCTTTTTGTGATCTAGCAGACTAGTCCTGTGTTGTTGTTCTCGGTGTGGAGGATGAGATCCTCTTTTCTGTGAATAACAACGCCTTCCTTGCTTTGGTTCCGAGGGAGTTGGAAAGTATTGCTGGCCTCCCTCCTCGGATCTCCCCTAGGCTAAGATGAGTTTTCTTGGCTGCGGGTGATTCATTATTAGAGCAAGGTTGGCAGGACCCTCTTCTCCCTCTCCCCCTCTTTCCTTTGTGATGGATTAGCCATTGCATTCCTGTACGTCATTCTACATCTCTACCTATCATAGGTTACGATGTGGGGTTGACTCAGTCCCTTGCCGGCCGGCAGTGCGTGCTGGCCGGCAAGGGTCTTCTGCTTTGAGTGCTGCCCAGACCTCCCTTGGTCTCTCATCCATGTTTGTCTGTAGAGCCAGATGGCATTGGTCAGGAAGCCTGAAGTTATATTCTCCCCTTCCTTATGTTCACTCTTTCGGGTTGCCGGGTTATGAGGTAGTACAGTCTCTTATCCCGGCATCCATTCTATTTTTCTTCTTGTGTTGTACTCTAGCCCGGCTGCCGGCCTGAGTGGCCGGCAGCCGGGCAGTCGGAGTTCTCTAGTTCTTTTGCTGCCGGCCGGCATTGGTTGTATACCTTTGCCGGCCGGCTATATATCACACCATTGTCTGCTGGCTGCTACAATTGGTGGCCGGCAGCCGGGTGCTATCTTGTGTAGTTGCCGGCCGGCAGCCGGGTGCTATCTTGTGTAGTTGCCGGCCGGCAATCATTGCAGGCTGGCACATGCATATGAACCAGCGTTCTTCCACCTTATAGTTCTTAAGTAGTATACTTGGGAACTAGTTAAGGTGTGTGCCGGCCGGCACATTACCTCCTATACTGTAGCCAGTATTTTTCAGTATAGTATATACTGTAGGGAGAAAACTATAGTATAGTATTTGTTACAACACTAAGTTTTTCTAACACTTTTGTGTTGTCTCGCACAACCCTTTGGTGTAACCTTACAGATAAAGAGAGTAAGTTCTTTCTTGTCTACTATCCAGCATTTTAAAATAATTTTTTGGGTGTGAGCTACACCTGTTTCCTCTGGAAATTATTCATTGGTTGCTCTAGAATAGATTAACCATACGATTTTATTATCTGGAAGGTTGCAGCAATTGACGGTGCGGGAAATACAAGGGTGTGTCTTTCCTTTCTAGTTTAGTTGTGCTAAGCTATGTATATCCAGTGATACATAGTTCACTTGATACTCATGGAATTTTCTTCTCTTTACAGGAGGACCATCCGAAGTGTGGAAGCGTTTTCTGCAACGTCCGCAGCAAGAACTTCTGCGGACATGATTTGTGTAGGAGGCACGCAGCATGCGCAGTCTCCAAAGGTGATCTCCGGTATTGGGACCCGCAGGTATGTACCGTGTGCACAAACCTGATTACTGAGGCTTTTGATTCCCCTAAGACGGCAGAGTCAAGGGACGCAGCAAGGGAGAAGCTTTGTACCTGGGTAAGGGGCTTTCAGAAAAACACTTTTGAGCCCTCTCTTCCAAATGAGAAGATGAGGGCTTACCTTTTCCCCAGGGCATCAGCTGATGCAGTGATTCCCCAGCCTCAAGTGGAGATACCAGTGGTTCAGATCCCTGTGGATTCTGAAGTCGCGGACGCCCTGCAGAACATCCAATTGGACGATAGGATGTCGGAGGTGTCTGAGCGGCTGGAAGATGACCTTCTGGCAAAAGACCAGGATGAAGAGCAGGCTCCAGACAATGAAGAGGAAGAGGTTGATGAGGTGTCGGCTACATCGGTTCAGGCCCCTGAACCTATTCCCTCAACATCGTCCTCTCTCCCAGATAAGCTGGGAAAGACCCTTTCCTCCATCGTTGGAATGATCCAACAGATGCAGAGGGAGAATAATGAGAAGGCGGCTGCAATGGAGCTGGGGATGCGGAGACTTGCAGTATCACGTGGGCCCCAGAAAAAGCTCAGCGTGAAACACCTTCCCTTGTGCTCAGATGTTAACCCTTGGAAGTATGCTGAGCACATGCCTATGACGACGGGAAAAATCGTCATTTCGGAGAAGTTGGGCTCAGTCCCCCTTGAGGAGGTGGAATTCTGGCCCAGCAAGGAGTCGTATCCGGACTGTTACGTCCGTCTAAGGAAGGAACCAGCCTCAAAGGAAGAAACGGAGCCGAAGGAGGTCATAGTTTTGGACCACGCTAAGGCTCAAGCCTTGTTGTTAAGCTCGATGAAAGAGAGGGGCTTTTCAAACTCGAAGGTACCTACTTCGAGTAAGAAGCACCCTTCCTTTGTGTCCTTTCCTTCTAGAGCCTTCCCCTTTATGCAGAAAGGGTTTACGGCTGTGCTGAAAGCAGTCGAGGCAGGTAAGCCATGCCCCTCCTTGGAGGAGTGTAAACCTCTGTCTTTGGCCCTACCCATGGACCACAAGGACTGGAAGGACGTCCATCTTACCTTTTCAGTCGGGAAGTTGGAGGCTGATATTGCCGGACGTCAGTTCGGTGAGAACCTCCCCAAGCTGTCTGACTTTCTTTTGCGAAGGGAACTTGAGACAAAAGAAAGACTTGCTGCCTCAATGTCTCATCAAACAACTCTGGAGACAATGGCAAGTGACACCAAGGTCCATGAAATGTTCATGGTAGTGGCTAAGACACACCTAGTCACAGTGACGAAGGACCTTTATAGCTTCGTCAAAGCTAGGAGGGCTTATAGGGAGTTCGTGTTCGCCTCGGCTGTGGTGAGGCACGAGCCAAGGAAGCTAATCTCCTCCAACATTTGGGGCAAAGACCTCTTCCCTAGTGAAGCGGTCAAGGAGGTTGTAGATAAGGCCGCCACTGAGAATAGAAACCTTCTCCAGAAGTGGGGCCTATCCCTCAAGAGAAAGTCTTCCCCAGATGAGGGTCTTTCCTTTCTAGTTTAGTTGTGCTAAGCTATGTATATCCAGTGATACATAGTTCACTTGATACTCATGGAATTTTCTTCTCTTTACAGGAGGACCATCCGAAGTGTGGAAGCGTTTTCTGCAACGTCCGCAGCAAGAACTTCTGCGGACATGATTTGTGTAGGAGGCACGCAGCATGCGCAGTCTCCAAAGGTGATCTCCGGTATTGGGACCCGCAGGTATGTACCGTGTGCACAAACCTGATTACTGAGGCTTTTGATTCCCCTAAGACGGCAGAGTCAAGGGACGCAGCAAGGGAGAAGCTTTGTACCTGGGTAAGGGGCTTTCAGAAAAACACTTCTGAGCCCTATCTTCCAAATGAGAAGATGAGGGCTTACCTTTTCCCCAGGGCATCAGCTGATGCAGTGATTCCCCAGCCTCAAGTGGAGATACCAGTGGTTCAGATCCCTGTGGATTCTGAAGTCGCGGACGCCCTGCAGAACATCCAATTGGACGATAGGATGTCGGAGGTGTCTGAGCGGCTGGAAGATGACCTTTTGGCAAAAGACCAGGATGAAGAGCAGGCTCCAGACAATGAAGAGGAAGAGGTTGATGAGGTGTCGGCTACATCGGTTCAGGCCCCTGAACCTATTCCCTCAACATCGTCCTCTCTCCCAGATAAGCTGGGAAAGACCCTTTCCTCCATCGTTGGAATGATCCAACAGATGCAGAGGGAGAATAATGAGAAGGCGGCTGCAATGGAGCTGGGGATGCGGAGACTTGCAGTATCACGTGGGCCCCAGAAAAAGCTCAGCGTGAAACACCTTCCCTTGTGCTCAGATGTTAACCCTTGGAAGTATGCTGAGCACATGCCTATGACGACGGGAAAAATCGTCATTTCGGAGAAGTTGGGCTCAGTCCCCCTTGAGGAGGTGGAATTCTGGCCCAGCAAGGAGTCGTATCCGGACTGTTACGTCCGTCTAAGGAAGGAACCAGCCTCAAAGGAAGAAACGGAGCCGAAGGAGGTCATAGTTTTGGACCACGCTAAGGCTCAAGCCTTGTTGTTAAGCTCGATGAAAGAGAGGGGCTTCTCAAACTCGAAGGTACCTACTTCGAGTAAGAAGCACCCTTCCTTTGTGTCCTTTCCTTCTAGAGCCTTCCCCTTTATGCAGAAAGGGTTTACGGCTGTGCTGAAAGCAGTCGAGGCAGGTAAGCCATGCCCCTCCTTGGAGGAGTGTAAACCTCTGTCTTTGGCCCTACCCATGGACCACAAGGACTGGAAGGACGTCCATCTTACCTTTTCAGTCGGGAAGTTGGAGGCTGATATTGCCGGACGTCAGTTCGGTGAGAACCTCCCCAAGCTGTCTGACTTTCTTTTGCGAAGGGAACTTGAGACAAAAGAAAGACTTGCTGCCTCAATGTCTCATCAAACAACTCTGGAGACAATGGCAAGTGACACCAAGGTCCATGAAATGTTCATGGTAGTGGCTAAGACACACCTAGTCACAGTGACGAAGGACCTTTATAGCTTCGTCAAAGCTAGGAGGGCTTATAGGGAGTTCGTGTTCGCCTCGGCTGTGGTGAGGCACGAGCCAAGGAAGCTAATCTCCTCCAACATTTGGGGCAAAGACCTCTTCCCTAGTGAAGCGGTCAAGGAGGTTGTAGATAAGGCCGCCACGGAGAATAGAAACCTTCTCCAGAAGTGGGGCCTATCCCTCAAGAGAAAGTCTTCCCCAGATGAGGGTCCCCAACCAAAGAGGAAGACTAAGAAGACTAGGCTACCCTCTCGGCCAGCCAAGCCATTCAGACAGCAGCAGCAACAGCAATTTCCTATGCCTAGAGTGCCCCAGATGGTGGCACAAACCCCGACCACGTACCAGTGGGTACCCCAAGCCGTGTCGACCCAGTCTCCGGCATTTAACCCAGCGTTCGAAGGGCAGTCAACTACCTTTCGAGCGAAGCCTAGAGGAGCAGCCAGAGGTTCGTCTAGATGCCCCTCAAGGGGGAGGGGATTCAGGGGTGGTCGCGGTCAAGGAGGCAATGCCTCAGGGCAACAGCAGTCAAAGTGAGATGATACCGGTAGGAGGGAGACTTCAGAATTTTCGGGATTGGTGGACCTTCGATCCCTGGGCCCACAGCCTACTCAAGAATGGACTGGGTTGGAGCTGGTACAGCACTCCACCACCCTGCCCTCGATTTTTCCAACACTCCACCCCCGTTCTGGAGGAGTACATTCAAGAACTGTTGGAGAAAAGGGTAATCCGAAGGGTAAAGTCCATCAAATTCCAAGGGAGGCTGTTTTGTGTTCCCAAGAAGGACTCAGAAAAACTCAGAGTCATTCTGGACTTGTCGCCACTCAACAAGTTTATTGTGAACTGCAAGTTCAAGATGCTAACACTGCAACACATAAGGGCCTTACTTCCCAAGAGGGCATTTACCGTCTCCATAGATTTGTCAGACGCCTATTGGCACGTTCCAATCAATCGTCAACTCTCCCCCTACCTAGGGTTCAAGCTACATCGAAGACTCTATGCCTTCAGAGCCATGCCATTCGGGCTAAACATAGCCCCAAAGATCTTCACAAAGTTTGCGAACGTAGCTCTCAAACAATTATGCCTAAAGGGAATCCAAGTGGTAGCCTACCTGGACGACTGGCTAGTGTGGGCAGCATCCAAGACAGAATGTTTGCAAGCTTCCCTACAGGTGATCCAGTTCCTAGAGTATCTAGGCTTCAAGATCAACAGAAAAAATGTCTCGACTTTCTCCATCTCAAAAGTTCCAGTGGTTGGGAATCCACTGGGACCTAGTGTCACACCAACTCTCCATCCCGGCGAAGAAGAGGAAGGAGATAGCTGGTTCTATCAAGAGACTTCTGGATTCCGAAAGGATATCAAGACGCGAACAGGAGAGAGTGCTGGGTTCTCTCCAGTTTGCCTCAGTAACAGACCCGGTGCTAAGAGCACAGCTAAAGGATGCAACCGGAGTTTGGAGAAGTTATGCATCAAACGCGCGAAGAGATCTGATAAGACCAGTTCCGCTTCGTCTACGTACGCTTCTCAGGCCTTGGTCCCAATTCAGGCAACTAAAGAAGTCAGTACTTCTTCAGCCACCTCCCCCCTCCTTGACTATTCACACAGACGCCTCGAAGGAGGGGTGGGGAGGTCATTCTCATCGGAAGAAGGCCCAAGGGACTTGGTCCAATCTATTCAAGACATTTCACATAAACTTTCTGGAAGCTATGGCAGTACTCCTTACCTTGAAGAAAGTCTCCCCTCGTCGCTTGATCCACATAAGGTTGGTGCTGGACAGCAAGGTGATTGTGAGATGCTTGAATCGACAAGGATTGAGGTCACCACCACTCAACCAGGTGATGTTAGCCATCTTTTGACTGGCGGAAAAGAAGAAGTGGTACCTGTCGGCAGTTCACCTTCAAGGATTCTGCAATGTGACAGCGGACGCTCTATCCAGGTTCACACCGATAGAGTCGGAATGGTCCCTAGACGCAGGATCATTCTCCTTCATCTTGAGTCAAGTCCCAGAACTGCAGATAGACCTCTTTGCGACGAAAGACAACAAGAAGTTACCCCTTTACGTGTCCCCGTACGAGGATCCCTTGGCGGAAGCAGTGGACGCGATGTCCCTCGACTGGAACAGATGGTCCAGGATTTACCTGTTCCCTCCTCACAACCTTTTGTTGAGGGTCCTTAACAAACTGAGATCTTTCAAAGGGGTAGCGGCAATAGTGGCTCACAAGTGGCCGAACAGCGTGTGGTTCCCTCTGGCATTGGAACTACGGCTGAAGTGTCTACCGTTACCAGATGCAGTTCTGACCCAGCGAGTTCAGAATTCGACTGTCTGCGCTTCATCACAGAAAACCCGGAACCTGCAGCTCATGATTTTCTCTCCCTAGCGGTGAGAAAATGTTTCGGGATTTCGAAAGACAGTATAGACTTCCTAGAGGAATATAAGTGCAAATCTACCAGAAGGCAATATGAGTCTTCTTGGAGGAAATGGGTGGCCTTTGTCATGGCGAAGAATCCGCAAAAGATCTCGACGGACTTCTGCTTATCTTTCTTCATCCACCTCCATGGTCAAGGGTTAGCAGCCAACACAATATCAATGTGTAAATCTGCTTTGACAAGACCCATTTTATATGCCTTCCAGGTGGACCTCGCTAACGATATTTCTAATAAAATTCCGAAAGCCTGTGCTAGGCTCAGACCATCAGCACCTCTAAAGCCCATTTCATGGTCTTTAGATAAACAATGAGGAGTGTGCTTTAAAGGATTTGACCCAAAAAGTTATTTTCCTATTTGCACTCGCGTCGGGGGCCAGGGTTAGTGAAATTGTAGCCCTCTCGAGAGAGGAGGGTCGTGTTCAGTTCTTGGATGGGGGAGAACTGAACCTGTTTCCGGATCCTACGTTTCTCGCCAAGAACGAGTTACCCACCAACAGGTGGGGTCCCTGGAGAATCTGCCCTCTGAAAGAAGATGCATCTCTATGTCCAGTGGAATGCCTAAAGGTCTATCTTCGTAGAACTTCAGACTTCAGGGGTGGTCAACTATTCAGGGGAGAAACATCAGGCTCAAAGTTATCACTGAAACAACTTAGGGCGAAAATCACATATTTTATTCGCAGAGCGGATCCAGACAGTACACCCGCAGGTCACGATCCGAGGAAAGTTGCCTCATCCTTAAATTTCTTTAATTGTATGGATTTTGAACATCTTTGTTCATACACTGGCTGGAAGTCTTCCTGAGTGTTCTTTCGTCACTATGCGAAGCAAGTGGAGCAACTAAAGAGGTCTGTGGTAGCAGTGGGTTGTGTCGTTAACCCTGCTATTTAACTCTGCGAGGAACAGTGGATTTAATTGGGACGATTAATTCCGGGCTGAGTGTGTAGTTACGAACTGTTCTACAAACTAAGTGTGAGGGCACTGGGTTGCCCACATTGACTGTTCCACTTTCAAAGGTGAACCTAGCATAGGTGCAGACATGTGTGCCGAGCGTTTCCAACGCTATTGTAACTGATTAGTAATACAGACTTTTATAATTTTGATACCTCGGTATGTTAAAAGTGGCGCTAATGTTTTTCTTTCAGATAAACAAGTTTCTGTTTACTATCATGCTTATGCTTATTTGTTGGTTATCCTTCTCTTAAATTTATATAATGGTTGTTTAACCTTTTTTATTTATTGTTTGTCAATAAACTAGTTCTTGTGCACCTTGCGTCTCCTTCACCTGTGTCAATTTATTTGATATAATTTTGCATTACGTTCTATGTATATTTATCTGGGATATTTCTAATAGATTGTTCATTTATGCAAGCATTCTTTGCATTGGTTTATGCTTTCCCTTGGCGGGAGGACTCCATGCCCTGAGGGGACGGTTGCGGATATGCAAGTTTTCCGCCTACTCGGATATAAACCTTTGTCCAATCCAGTATGTAACGGAGAACTGGTAGATATTTCATATTGACTCACTGGTTTTTTACAAACTATGCTTTACATGATATAGGGTGAGACCACTATATTGGCTTGTCTGTTATTCATACATAGGTATATTTACTCTTTGAGTCTTTTCCAGAGTCTAGTAGGACTCTTCCCTGTAGGGGGCAGGAAGCACTAACATGGTCTATGGTTTGTTGAAAAGATGTATGACGGTAACATCTTAGGTCTCTAGGTCAAGTTGGCCGGGAAATACCTTCGGGGAGTACGGCACGTTTTGAGAATCCACAGATACAGTAATGCTCTGGTATACTTCCATCAGAACGACATGGCTTGAGCCAAAAAAACGGATTTTGAGCGAAGCGAAAAATCTATTTTGGGGTGAGATAGCCATGTCGTCCTGATGGACCCGCCCTTCCCTTTCTTTAAAGGGCTGTAGGTCCCCTCCCTACATACAGTATCTGTAGCACCTCGTGTATCGCTATAAGGAATACAGATGGCGCCGTGAGCGGCGCAATGCATGCTTACGAAACGGGAGAGGAGAGATACCTTGCGCGTGGCTCTCCTTTCTTTCTCGTTTTCGTTTTCTTGCCAATTGACCCCTTTGTCCAATCCAGTATGGAACGGGGAACTGGTAGATATTTCATATTGACACAGTGGTTCTTTACAAACTATGCTTTACATGATATAGGGTGAGACCACTATATTGGCTTGTCTGTTATTCATACATAGGTATATTTACTCTTTGAGACTTTTCCAGAGTCTAGTAGGACTCTTCCCTGTAGGGGGCAGGAAGCACTAACATGGTCTATGGTTTGTTGAAAAGATGTATGACGGTAACATCTTAGGTCTCTAGGTCTAGTTGGCCGGGAAATATCTTCGGGGAGTACGGCACGTTTTGAGAATCCACAGATACAGTAATGCTCTGGTATACTTCCATCAGGACGACATGGCTTGAGCCAAAAAAAACGGATTTTGAGCGAAGCGAAAAATCTATTTTGGGGTGAGATGGCCATGTCGTCCTGATGGACCCGCCCTTCCCTTTCTTTAAAGGGCTGTAGGTCCCCTCCCTACATACAGTATCTGTAGCACCTCGTGTATCGCTATAAGGAATACAGATGGCGCCGTGAGCGGCGCAATGCATGCTTACGAAACGGGAGAGGAGAGATACCTTGCGAGCGGCTCTCCTTTCTTTCTCGTTTTCGTTTTCTTGCCAATTGACCCCTTCGAAGTGTTAACTCTGTTCGGGGTGCAGATTGCTATGTGACGTGTCAAGAATACGTCCTCTGATATTTCGCGATATCCCTGGTTCTTTTATTAGGGATATTCGCTCCAGGAGTTAGAATTCTGGGTACCTTAAGGTAAATTCTCTGGGAATATTGCTGTAGTTATATATACCCAAGGAAGCTACCCTTTAGGAACGTCCATCAGGACGACATGGCTATCTCACGCAAAAATAGATTTTTCGCTTCGCTCAAAATCCGTTAATTCCCATTGAATGCCGCCAGCCCAGGCGACAACCCTATATTCCGTCATCGCAATCGAGTAGTGTTCTCCGGATTGACTTGGATAGTGTTTCTTGTCGATCTTCTTTGCCAGCGAGTATCCTGGGTTTGAGATACGACAGTAACTCAGGGTATTCTGTCTTAGTGCCGACAACGCTACCGATAGGGTAATAGTCATTCCCCTGACTGTTACATCGTTGTCGGCATAAGAAGTTCGGCTTCCCTAGTCCACAACCGAAAGTGGGTAGTATAATTGCCGCTACCTTTCTCCCTTGTGGACTAAAAGACATGTCTTATATCCGCTAATGTCTCAGGCTAGGGAATCGGTATTCCTCTGCCCCCCAAGACGGCACCGGTAAAGGAAACTATGCTTCCATGATTTACAGCCAAAAGTAGGAGGCATACCCGCCGCTACCTTTTTCTTTAAAATATAAAACCCTTTCCCTTCCCCTTCTATCCCTTAGTGACAGCATAGCCGTCACGATTCCTGTGGCCGGTATTCTACAATCACCACGCTTGCCGGGCTGACTGGGTTACTGGCCGGGCTCTTACAAAGGTGGTTAGGGTGCTACTTCGACCATCTCCCTAACGGAAGCTAAGCTTTGGGAAATGTTGAGCAGGACCTTATGGTTGCCTGTGGGAAACCCATTAAACATTTGAATATTCTTCAGTCCTCTCTTGGACCGCCATCCACAAACCATGTAACCGGCAGTACAGCCGGCAACAGAAATTGTAGCTGAATGGAAGCTAGAATCAATGTATTCCTCCCCTTCCATTTAAATCCTCATTCTGGAAAGAAAGCAGTAGAGACAGTAGTCCCTACACCCCTAATTTTTATACTAAACTATAATAATATGGTAGTCCTTCTACCCATTCTTTCTCTCTCTCGGTCAGCTACTGCCGCGAGGTACTAGCCTAACCCGGTAGCATAACAGCAAAACTACAGAGTAAGACTATACAGTAGCCAGTATTCCTGCAGTATAACAATACAGCAGTTAGAATACTACAGTATATAATGATACAGTAGTATGATATTTCCAACATACTCTTTGTATCCTTTCACAGTCCATTGTTGAGACCGATTAAAAAATGTTGAGGTGAAGTATTCCTTCAACATTCTGATGAATCCTAGATCATCGGAACACCAATGATTACTTGTCAGTATTAATATTCTACAACTGGTGGAGTTAGTGTTAAGATCCTCTGACTCCAGCGGTACGTACGAGAGTTATTTCACTCTGTATTTTCCCTAAAAAGTAAACTAAAAGTATCAATATTGTAGGAGGTCACACCAATTGCCTGGAGGGGAAACACACATATGTGTCTTTCCTACTTCTTTTCTAGCTTACTATCCTTAGCTATGATAAATAATAGTAAAGTATACTATTTTATGCATGTGTGATTTTATCACTGAGATAAATTACACTATACTCATTTCACTCCTTCTTTCCTTACAGGAGGAGGCTGAGGTGAAATGTGCAGTCCTGTTCTGTAACCACAAAGGTAGGGACTTTTGTACCCACAAGATGTGCAGGTCTCATGTCCCCTGCTGCATCATATCTGGATCCCTGGGGTACTGGGACCCGTATTTTAAGCATGTAATATATCAATGATATAAACAACCTAGAACTCATTCACCCTTTTCTCTCTTACAGGAGGAGCCAATGGTGAAGTGTACAGTAGTGTTCTGCAACCACAAGAGTAAGAACTTTTGTGGGCATACGATGTACAGGTTTTATGGCCCTGCAGCATCGTATCTGGATCACTGAGGTTCTTGGAACCGAAGGGTCGCTGCAATTGCTTGACCTTGCAGACCGACGGCTTTGTAAAAGATACCCCTGACACTACGGAGTCAAGGGATGTAGCAAGGGAAACCAACCAGAGGTGAGTATGACGCTTCCAGAAGAACTCCCCCGGACGTTACCTACTTAACAAATCTTTGAAGTGGCTACTGTTCCCTAAGGCTTAATCGAATACGTTTGTGCCTCAGGCACAGGTCCAGCCTACCTCTATCCAACGGACAGTAGACACGGATATTAAAAGGCACAACAAGGCTTGGACATCCACCAAGATTTTATATCAGAGGCATCCATTGACACAGGACAGGACCTACTGCAAGAAGGCCCTGAATAAGGAGTGGTTCAACCACCCACGGAGGAAGAAAGATCCGTTTCGATTGTGACTGAGGTCCCTCAGCTCACTGTGCTGGCATATCAACTTGTGCCGTCAACCTCTTCAGCGCCAACTCCCCAACTAGCTAGACAGGACGGCAGGAGCGAAACGCTCCTAGAGTGTATCCACCAGAATCCGACACTGTTCCGGAAGGAGCGAGAGGGGAATAAGCAAGATCTCAAAGAGATGAAGAGAGAATCTAGGTGGTCCGCTAAGCCCTTAAAATATCTGACCTCCCTCACTACTCCGAACCACCCGTTGGAAGTAGACGGAACACATGCCCATGTTTAATGGGAAGTTTTATGTCTCCTAGAAGTTGAGGTTCAATCCCCTTGAAGAGCTTCAATTCTGGCCCAGCTTTCAGCGTACCCAGATTGCTACGTGAGATTGCGAGATGAACCTACATCCCCGAGGAGACTATACCGAAGGAAGTCATTGTTCTCGAACATGACAAGGCACAAGCCATCCTTACCAAGACCAAGAAAGGGGCCGGATATACTAACTCCATCAGCATTGGGCAAGAAGCATCCAGCCTTCATTGTACCTTCCTCCTAAGCCTTTCCCCTTTTTGGGAATTCCCTAGACTGTGTCATGAGAGCAATCGAAGAGGGCAAACCCAGCCCAATCCTAGAGAAAGGCAAACCATTATATCTAGCTATGCCCACCTGCGAGGAGAAGTGGAAATAGGTACATCTAACCTTCTCCGTCTGGAAGTTGGATACGGAGATAGCAGGCCAGCAGCTTAATGAGAACCTTCCAAAGTTGCCAAACCATCCTTTGAGAAGGGAACAGGAGACGAAAGATAGTCTTGCGGCCTCCCTGTCTCATCAAAACTGCTTAGAAATGTGTGCAGGCCTTTATTAATGCCCCACCCATGTGATGGATTTGTATGCTTTTCACAGGTCAAAAAAGGATCAATAGGGATCATGTGTTTGCCGCAACAACAGTGAAACACGAACCCAAAAAAACTGATTTCATCATGTATCTGGGACGTAGACCCTTTCCGACAGTAAGTGATCTAAGAAGTCATACCAAAGCCTCCACGGAGAATACTACCCAGCTCCAAAAGTGGGCCATGTCCTCAAAGAGGAAATCCTCTTTACAACTGCACAATTTCCGACCGTGACCATGACTACGGTGCCTCAAATGGTAGTCCGGCCGTAAACTAGCTTCCAGATGGTCTCTCATCAGCAGGTAGCCAGTCACCTGTGTTTAATCGAGGCTTTGAAAGGCACTCGACCACCTTTCGGCCCTACAAAGGTGAGGGCCCAAAAAGAGGATTCTCCAGAAATTCCCCAAGGGGGAAGGAGGACGCGGTCATGGAAACTTGTCCTCAGGAACCTCTAAACAATGAGAGGTCCCAGGTAGGAGGCTGAATTTTCCACTTTCAGGATCGTTGGACCTTCGATCCATGGGTCCACAGCCAAATTATGAATGGACTTGGTTGGAAATTGAAAAAAAAATCCACCCCACGTTTCCAAAATTCTTCCAACACTCCACCCCCTTATTGGAAGAATATACATCAGAACTCTTGAACAATAAGGTAATGAGGAAAGCAAAGTCCATCAAAATTCCAAGGAAGGATGTTTTGTGTTCCCAAGAAAGACTCAGACAAACTCAGAGTCATTCTAGACTTGTCTCCACTCAACAAGTTCATCGAGAACAACAAATTCCGAATGCTTACAGTGCAACACATAAAGGTTTAAAGGATGCTCATGAATGGCAGAGGCAAGGGACAGTGATATTGACCTAGCAAGCAGGACAATGTCCTAGAGACTGACCATATATTATATAATCAGCACACAAGCCCCCTCTCCACACAAGCTAGGACCAGGGTGGGCCAGGAAAATGGCTGCTGATGACTCAACAGATAGACCTATTGGCTCCCCTAAACCCCCCAACCTTAGCTTACAAGGATGGTAAGGTTGCATACACTAATGTCACTAACGAGACTGAGCGGGACTCAAACCCCGACTGGCAAACACCAGGCAGAGACGTTACCAATCAGGCCACAACAACCCTTCTACCAAAAAGGGGTGTATACAGTCTCAATAGAACTGGCAGATGCTTACTGGCACCTACCAGTCAGTTGCCCCTTCTCCTCATACCTAGGATTCAGACTACAGAAGACAAAATCTGTCTTCACAGCCATGCCCTTTGGAATAAACATAGCCCCAAAGATATTCACAAAGCTAATGGACATGATCGTCCAGCGCCTACGCTCCGAAGAAGTACAGGTACTAGCATACCTGGACAATTGGCGGGTGCGGGCAGCATCCAAGACTACTTGTCTGCGAGCGGCCAGAAAGGTGATCGAGTTCCTGGAACACCTGAGCCTTAAGATCAATCGCTAGAAGTCTTGCCTTTCCCCAGCTCACAAGTTTCAATGGTTAGAAATCCATGGGAACTTGTAGTCACACCACCTCTCCATTCTATTAAAGAAGAGGAGAGAAATAGCGGCATCTGTCAAGAGACTAATCCAACACAAGAGGATTTCAAAATGCCAACAGGAAAGAGTACTGGGCTCTCTCAGGTTCGCAGTAGTGACAGACCCGGTGCTAGAAGCACAGCCAAACGATGCGCCAGGAGTCTGGAGAAGATACGCATCAAACATCAAAGAGATCAACAAGGTAGTCACCGACATGATTGCGCACGCCATTAAGGCAGTGGTCAACGAATAAGAGCCTAGCACAGACAGTTCTCTTGCAACCACTACAAACGTCAGTGGCGATACACACAGAAGCGTCCCTGAAAGAAGGGGGAGGCCATCCGGATGAAAGGAAAGGGCGAGAAATTGATTATTTCAGTTCAAAAAACTTTCACATCAACATCTTGGAGGCTATGACAGGCCTCCTGACGTTAAGGAGACTATCCCCTTGCAGAACAGTCCACATCAGATTGGCTCTCAACAACGAGGTGATAGTAATATGTCTAAATCGACAAGGCTTGAGTTCACCACACATTAACCATGTGAAGTTAGCCATCTTCCGCCTGGTAGGGAAGAGATGGCATTTATCAAGAAGTTTACCTTCAAGGGTTCCGCGATGTGACGATGGATGCTCTATCCTGGTGAAGGCCGATAGAGACAAAATGGTTCCTAGACGCAGACTCATTCTCCATTATTTTTTATAAAAGTCCCGGAACTGCAGATCGACCTCTTAGCAACAAGCGACAACATGAAACTATCTTGTTATGTAGCCCCTTACGAGAACCTCAAGGAGAAGAGATACACGTCATGTCTCTCGACTGGAACAGAAAGAATCAAATTAATCTGTGTGCACCAACCAATCTTCTGCTGAAAGTCCTCGACAAGCTAGGATCCAGCAGAGGAACAGCTCCTGTAGTGGCCCCCAAATGGCCCAAAAGCAATTGATTTCCTCTAGTTCTAGAATTGAAACTATAGCTGTTTCCTCTGCCGTACCCAGTTTTATCCAAACTGGTGCAGAAGTCAGTTTTTACATTTCATCCTCAAGAACGAATAACCTGCATCTCATGATTTTTTGCCCTAGCAGCGAACAAAAGTTTGGGATCTCGAAGAATGTAGCCGACTTCATTGTAGAGTACAAATGAAGTCCAACCAGGAGACAATGTGAATTTTCTTGGAAGAAAGGGGTAACCCTCGTGAAAACAAGGGGACCAACAGAAATTTCAACAGGTTTCTGTCTCTCTTTCTTCTTTTACCTACTTGAACGAGGCCTGACTTCCACTACGATAACCACGTGTAAGTCGGCCATGACTAGACCTCTTCTATATGCCTTTGAGACACACCTCATAAACGAAACCTTTTCTAAGGTACCAAAACATGCACTAGACCCAAGCTGGCAACCCCTCCAAATCCCATTACATGGTCGTTGGTCAAAGTCTTGCAATATGCTTCGAACCTAAACAATGAAGATTGTTTTCTAAAGAAAGTAACACAAAAAGTAAATTTTCTGTTCGCAATAGCCTCTGGGGCTAGAGTTAGTGAAATATTGGCCCTATCAAGGATATAGGCCATATTTAGTTCACAGAAGAGGGAGAACTGAATCCTTTCCCCGATCCTACTTTTCTCGCCAAAACACGAGCTGCCCACAAAAAGGTGGAGTGTTTGGAGAATCTGCCCACTAAAAGAAGATGTCTCCCTATGCCCATTAGGGTGTCTTAAGTTCTATCTTCGTAAAACCTCAGACTTCAATGAAGGACGCTCTTCCGAGGGAAAACCTCAGGATCAAAATCTATCCCTAAAATAGCTGAGAGCAATGCTCACCTACTTATTTTTAGAGCTGAACCTGGCAGCTCAAACGCAGTTCATGATCCTAAGAAAATTGCTTCTTCACAGAACTTCTTCCAACACTATACGAAGCAAGTACATAAAATAAGACATGTTGTGGTGGCAGCGGGTAGTTTTAAAAAACCCGTCGTTTAAGCCTGCGACGAACAGTGAACTGCTTTGGGACTTCCCAGTGCATGAGTACATTTACCCTCGAGTGTAAATCACAACGATGATTAACACAGATCCATATCGGTGCATATCTGACCGATAACACCAGTGCCGAGTGAACGTAGTGTCACGGTGTTCATGCATTTCCAAAATCTGTATGAATCATTCAGATTTGGTTTCACATCTCCATTGAGTTGCATCATTTCGATGAAATTACATGTTTTCTGACAGGAGAAAATATGGAACATGATGTGTTTTCAATGCCAGATCAGATTCATACATGATTGTAACTACAATTGATAATCTAGTTACAAGGTAAAATACTGAACGTATTTGCGTCTTATTGCTGCTATCTTACTTACAGACGAATAAAGTATACTAGAGTTTTAATTAAACCCTGGAAAGGCCCAACTTCAAATCAGAGTACATATTTACAAGGAATGAAATTGTAATCTCTGAGATTTACCGTCCGTCACTATGGAGATAAATACTTTGAATCCTTCTAGTCGAAGTCGACACTTTTCCTGCAGGGGGCAGAAAGCCCTAAGCTTGTTCCAAGTCTATTGGATATGAAAAATAATGTTGATGTCATATATAAAGGTCTGGGATACCATATAATGAACCATATAAGGCACTTATACAAACCCACAGATATAGTATTTTCAGGTAATTATCTGGTAAACTTCCATCAGGACGACGTGGCTGAGCCCAAAAAACAGATTTTGAGCAAAGCAAAAAATCAATTTTTGAGTGATATGGCCATGACGTCTTGATGGACCCTCCCTTCTTTCAAAAGGAGTAAACAACTACGTAACGAAAGACCTCACCAAAAACTACTCTATCCGCGGCTATCCATACTTAAATGCAACAAGGATTAATATGCCGTAGTAGTACTGGGAAGAGATCCACCGGGTAACCTTGATAACGGCTCCCCTTCCTTTTTTGCCACTCTTCCCCCTCCAAACGTATAATCTATTCGGGGTGAAGATTGCCATGTGTCGTATCAAGAAATACGTCCCCTGATGTTATGCGATATCCTTAAAAGTTATATTAAGGACACTCGTGCTAGGAGTTAAAATTCTGGAAACCTGTGGTTAATTCTTTGGAGCCAAATGTCCCTTAGAAAGCTGCCTAAAGGAACCTTCCATCAGGACGACATGGCCATATCACCCAAAAATAGTTTTTTTGGGCTCAACCCATGTCATCCTGATGGAAGTTACTAATGGGTAGCTTCCTTGGATATATATAACTACGGCGATATTCCCAGAGAATTTACCTTAAGGTACCCAGAATTCTAACTCCTGGAGCAAATATCCCTAATAAAAGAACCAGGGATATCGCGAAATATCAGAGGACGTATTCTTGACACGCCACATAGCAATCTGCACCCCGAACAGAGTTAACACTTCGAAGGGGTCAATTGGCAAGAAAACGAAAACATGAAAGAATGGAGAGCCGCTCGCAAGGTATCTCTCCTCTCCCGTTTCGTAAGCATGCATTGCGCCGCTTACGGCGCCATCTGTATTCCTTTTTGCGTAGCTCAACAACTCGGTGTTTTTCCCTTTGTTATCTCGCAATTCTTGGATTATTTCAACGTTATAATGCTTTCTCCAACTTCTTCTGTTTCTGATAAGTTGAGTATTATTTCTTTTATGTATAAATGTAATATCTTGGTAATTTTAAAAGTGATTCGATAGTGATATCGTTGTTACAAGAGCTGTTGCCTACCGGAGGCGTCCTGGACGCTGTCGCTCGCTATGTATGAGTTATTTAGTTTGCCAGAGCGACGTTCCCGTCTGTTTTGCTTCAATAATTTTAGCTATTCAGCGCTTGTTGCATCCTCGTCCCTTTAGTACTTAGGTCCCAAGAAGACAGGTTGGTAATTCACGTACTTTTTTCTGGTATATCAAATACAAGTAAGCAGACCCATGCTTCTGCTGGCGTCACAGTTCGTGGATGGCGGAGGAGACAACAACAACAACTCATAGGTTCAACATAGTAGAATGAGAGAGTAGTGTTTCTCAATACATTACACTCCTCCCCCCTTAGGTTAACACAACAAAAAATTAAATTTGTTCAATGAGTCTCCTAAGTTTTTTACTTACTCTGGTAGATTTTCTTACAATGGCACCAGTATCACAATTACTTTTCTCTGATCCTACTACTTTTACATTGGGATTACAAATCCTACTTGAGTTCTGAATAGGGTTATTTGTTTCTTCTAATCCTTGTACATTATTGGGAGAAGAAACTACAGGAACAAAAGGAATCATTGTATCTTTTAATAGTGATGATTCATCAGTTACTCTAGTATTATACATTTTTCTCTCAAATAACTGTGATAGGTGACGCTTCCAAGTCAAAATACCATTAACATCTACAGAAACTAAAAAATTCCTTTCACCCAGAACTTTGATAATCTTAGCTTCTACCCATTCTGATCCTTTACCAAAATTCCTGGCATATACTGCATCACCAACTCTGAATTTAGACTTGTGAATGTAAAACTCATCTCCTTGTTTAGGCTTTATAACATCTAATGGACCCTTAAATTTCCTTCCAAATAATAATTCAGCTGGGGAGCAGCCAGTAGAAGACTGTACTGTACGTCTATGGGTATACAAAAATTTAGTCATTCGGGTTTTTACAGGCAATTTACAATCAAACTTTTTGAAATTAGTTTTGAATATTCGGACAGCCCGTTCTGCGAGCCCATTCGTACTTGGATTATATGGTGCTCCTGAACAATGTCTAACACCATTTTTCTGAAAGAAATTTTGAGTCTCCCTAGCCATAAAACAAGTTGCGTTATCAGATACAATTGTGTCAGGAATACCATAATTAGCAAAACACGACCTTAAACATTGTATGGTATCCTCTGAAGTTATATTCTTAAAAGCATAGACATCAATAAATTTAGAAAAGGAATCAATAATAATCAAATATTGCATGTTGTCAATGGGCCCACAATAATCTACATGCAAGCAGGACCAAGGTCTATCTACTGACGGCCAAGATAAAGATGAAATGGCCTTATGTTTGAGATTTGTTATACATAATGCACAGTTAGAAGTTATTTGTTCCAAATTTTGGTCCATATAAGGCCAATATACAAAAGACCTTGCTTCGGTTTCCATGGCAACAATACCCTTGTGGCCCTCATGAAGCATTTCCATAACACGCTTTCTCAACATTTCAGGAACCAAAATACGATTCCTATACAGTAATACATTATCATGCAAAGAAAGATCATTTCTCAATTTATAGAATGGTAACATACAATTTTCCATCACATTTTTCTTGGGGAACCCCCTCCTTACATAATCTCTTACTCTGCATAAAACAGTGTCTCTTTCTATACATTCTTTTACCATTGTAACATCAAAGAATTCTTATCCAAAATATTAATCAAATTTACATATTCTCCTGGTACATGAAAATCAGTATCATCTCTACATAATGGTAGTCTACTAAGAGCATCTGCCACTGTATTATGCACTCCCTTAATATGCTCAATTTTAAAATCAAAACCTGATAGGAATAAAGCCCACCTTTGAATATGAGCATTAGATAATTGTGGAATACTCTTACTAGGGTTAAATAGATGAGTCAAGGGTTTATGGTCCGTTCTAATAACGAACTTCCTACCCAAAAGGAAATCAGAAAACTTCTTGACTCCAAAAATAATGGATAAAGGCTCTCTATCAATTTGAGAATAATTACACTCAGCATTAGCTAATTTTCTACTTTTGAACGAAATGGTAGAAATTTTACCCTTATATTCTTGTTTAAGAACAGCTCCCACACCTACAAGGCTAGCATCAACTTCTAAAATCATGGTAGCATTGGGGTTAAAATTATCCAAAATATCAGCTCTACCCAAGGCTTCCTTAATACTCTGAAAAGCTTCTTCATGAACTGCTGACCAATGAAACTCAACATTCTTTTGTGTCAAATTATATAAAGGACATAAAATAGAACTGAACTGAGGTACAAACCTATTGTAGTAAGTGTATAACCCCAAAAATGATTTCAAAGACTGGACAGACTGAGGGGTTGGAGCTTCCAAAATTGCCTCTATTTTCTTTGGGTCAGGTTTAATTCCCTCACAACTTAAAATGTATCCTAAATAAGGTACTTCCCTAGAACCGATAATACATTTATCTTTATTCATTTTAACAGTTCTCAGTTGCAAAATTGATAAAACCTTACATAAACTCCTGTCATGTTCCTCTTTGGTAGTTCCGACAATCAATATGTCATCTAAAAATACATGAGCACCCTCAATATTTGCCAATAATTCAGAAATAAACCTCTGAAATATACCTGGTGCTGACGACAACCCAAAAGGCAATCGGTGGAAATATACTGACAAGAACCTACATTTGCCAAAATATCATTCACTCTCGGTAATGGAAAGGTATTAACACTTGTTTGGGTATTGAGATACTTAAAATCTACACAAATCCTTATTTCACCATTAGGTTTCATTACAGGAACAATAGGACTGGCCCAATCTCCTGCATGCTCGACCTTGCTCACTATATTTTTACTTTCCAGTTCTTTCAAACTATTCTCAATTTTACATTTATAATGATAAGGCACAGATCTGGCTTTAAAATACATAGGCACAGCATTTTCTTTTAACATTAATTGACATTCATAATTTGTAATGGGTGATCTTTCCACCACCTGATACTCATTGAAAATTTTTACACAATCAAGCTTAAGACTAGATGCACTACTTGGGGTAATAAGAGGACCTTTAAATTTATCATCACTCACATTATCAACTTGTACCCACTGGTATTTCAATTTCTTCATCAAAGACCTGCCTGCTAAATTTAAATCATTATCTACAACAAAAAACTTTTGTCCCTTGACCATTTGACCTTTAAAAGAAACATCACAATTTATTTCATCATACACCTGCATTTCCGCTTTATCATAATTAGCTAAGCGTTTCCTTGTTAGTAATGGTGTTAAATTCAATTTATTAGCATCATGCCGTGAAATAGTGGATGCACCACTGCCAGTGTCTAATTCAAATTCTAGGGGAAACCCATTTAACCTTAAAATTTCTCTATAGGGTTCCTCATAATCATCGACAAAGTCAATAGAATTCACATCAAAATAAAAAAGTTTCAATAAATCATAAGAATCATGAAAATTTTCATTAACAGGAATATGCTTACTAGTAGACTCGTCTACATCATGCACTGTATTAACATTCCTAGATTTAGGCTATTTCTAACCTTTTTATTGGAACACACTGTACTCACATGGCCTTCCTTGCCACAGTAATAACATTTAGCATTCTTAAATTTACAATTATTAGCTAAATGGTTATCACGCCCACAATGACTGCATTTACCTTGAGCTTTACCCTAATCACTTTTACCTCTCCCCTTAGAGTCTGCACTAGAATTAGGCCTAGGCCTATTTACTTTATGCCTAACCTTGTTAACGGTACCTGATGGCCTATTATCTGTAAAAGAACTTGAAGTAGGACTACACTCGGTAACATAGGCAGTTTCTAAATTGGTAACCTTGGCAAGTAAATCACGAGAGGAGATGGATTTAAACTCAAAAGGATCAGCTAATAAAACCTTAAAATATACTTCATTATCAATACCAACCAATAACTGTTCCTTCAACCTTCGGTCAAACTCATTATTAAATTCACACTGTTGAGCTAATAATTTAAGTTCTGCATAACATTCCTTCACTGACTCACTACTTTTCTTCTTCCTCAGTAGGAAATCACATAATGCTCTATGATAACTTGGTTTCGTTATGAAATGAGACTTAACCCTGGATAGGTACGCTCCTCGGACACCCCTTTAAGGGTCTACTCGGATGCGAACGACCCCGACGCCAAAAAAAATTCTTGAAAAATTAGTTTTTGCAGTAACCTCCATTTTTCTTTTGTCAAAAAAACTTCAATGAATGCTTAAAACAATTGTAAAGATAAATACTACTCATCTGCAGAAAAACTATTTATTATAAATATTTTAAAAAATTAAGTAGAAAAAAAAAGACCTGACATAAAAATTCATAAAAAAAAGTTTATACATATATACACAAATCCTTTTAGGAATTGATTCTTGAATGTTTAGGACACATCTTGATGTATTTTGGATGAAGTCAGACCCATGGAGGTGAAGATCTGAAATGAGAAAAAAAGGGTAACTTTTTTTGGCCAAAAAAATTTGTCCAAATTTCATGAATTTTTTTGGGTACCCAAATGAAATAGGAAGTGGCTAATTTTTTTAGGGAATAAACATATGTTATCCTAAAATAGAAATATGTAAAAAAAATCTTCATTATTATGTAAATTAGATTTATATCAGGGGCCATATCTAAAGGTAATTTTTTGAGTACTTAGAAATTTCGTAAAAGAACACATATATTTAATATATAATAAGATATTTATGCAGGTAAAAATATACCAAAATATCACAAATTCTATAGGGAACAAGAATATATATAGATAGGGCAGCTTACGCTTCGGATATGTCCACAAAATGGCCGCCAACCACACTGACTCAGACTCCCTAATCTGCCACTTGAAATGTAGGAAGGGTATGTCAATTTCAAGGTGTTATTTACTAATCTAATTATTATTGAATATGCATAAAAATTGTATGGTGGGTTGCTGGATAATTGTCGATTATTTTACGACTATAAAATTAAAATTCTGACCCAAAAAAAAATTTTTGAAGGGAAATAAAATCGAAAAAAAAAATGTAAAACAATATAATATTTTAGCTAAAAAAATTTGATGATATTCAATCAAAAAAAAGTAAACAAAATTTTCCGACAAATAAACATCTAGAGGAATCATTACTCTGTGATAGTTCCTTAGTACGTAGTAATTTTGAAAGAATTGGGAAAAAACGAAAAAATGGCAATCACCGGAAAATCGAACACATACCTATATATACGCCATATCTGGCTAAAAAAAAGATAGGCATGGGTAGCCAGATCATCTAGAAACACTTTCCAACACTATAAAAATATAAGTTTTGCGACACTACTTGCCAATTCCTTACGGTAACATGACTAAGCGAAAAAATGCAAATCAAATAAAAAGGGGCACTCGCGGAAAAATGGCTAACATTCTAATATACGGCATTTCAGAAAAAAAAAAATTCAGCCACGTGCTAGGCAAACCATCAAGGCACATTTTCCGACAAATAAACATCTAAATGAATCATTACTCTGTGATAGTTCCTTAGTACGTAGTAATTTTGAAAGAAATGGGAAAAAACGAAAAAATGGCAATCACAGGAAAATCGAACACATACCTATATATACGCCATATCTGGCTAAAAAAAAAAAGATAGGCATGGGTAGCCAGATCATCTAGAAACACTTTCCAACACTATAAAATTATAAGTTTTGCGACACTACTTGCCAATTCCTTACGGTAACATGACTAAGCAAAAAAATGCAAAACAAATAAAAAGGGGCACTCGTGGAAAAATGGCCATTCTAATATACGGCATTTCAGAAAAAAAAATTTCAGCCACGTGCTAGGCAAACCATCAAGGCACATTTTCCGACAAATAAACATATAAATGAATCATTACTCTGTGATAGTTCCTTAGTACGTAGTAATTTTGAAAGAAATGGGAAAAAACGAAAAAATGGCAATCACAGGAAAATCGAACACATACTTATATATACGCCATATCTGGCTAAAAAAAAAAATAGGCATGGGTAGCCAGATCATCTAGAAACACTTTCAAACACTATAAAAATATAAGTTTTGCGACACTACTTGCCAATTCCTTACGGTAACATGACTAAGAAAAAAAATGCAAAACAAATAAAAAGGGGCACTCGCGGAAAAATGCCCAACATTCTAATATACGGCATCTCAGATAAAAAAAAAGACATGCACGTGTTAGCCCAACCATCAAGGCACACTTTCTAACACATAAACATGAAAAAAAAATCAATAATATACGGCAATTCCTTACTACGTAGTAAATTTTTACAAATATTGAAAAAAACAGAAATTGGCAACCGCAGTTAAATACCCAATATACCAATAACTACGTCGTATCTGACAAAAACAAAATCACGCATGGGTAGCCAGATCATCTAGACACACTTTCCAACACTAAAAAAGCAAATGTTTTACGACACTATTTCGCAATATCTTACGGAAAAATGACTTGGCAAAAAAATGAAAAAAAATGAAAAAGGGGTACTCGCGGTAAAATGCCCGACATTCTAATATACAGCATCTCAGATAAAAAAAAAGACATGCACGTGTTAGCCCAACCATCAAGGCACACTTTCTAATACATAAACATGAAAAAAAAATGAATAATATACGGGAATTCCTTACTACGTAGTAATTTTTACAAATATCGAAAAAAAACAGAAATTGGTAACCGCAGTTAAATACCCAATATACCAATAACTACGTCGCATCTGACAAGAACAAAGTCATGCATGGGTAGCCAGATCATCTAGACACACTTTCCAACACTAAACAAGCAAAAGTTTTACGACACTATTTGGCAATATCTTACGGAAAAATGACTTGGCAAAAAAATGAAAAAAAATGAAAAAGGGGCACTCGCGGTAAAATGGTCCTCGTGGTGATGAACGACATTTTAACTAAAAAAAAATCATGCACATGGTAGCCAAACAATCCACCAAGACTTTCCACAACTGATAACCTATACAAGTTGCACCATTCTACGACAATTTCATAATACGTAATAACTTTGATAATTATGCAAACTACCTTAGAAGGGTAAACTCGGTCGCGCTCGACCCCGACGCGTCTCAGAAATCGGGGAAGGAGTACAGCTACAGCAATGCACATCTGGACACTACTAGAGCGTGTAGGGGAGACACCTCCTGCAGGTCGATCACCCACAAATTCAGTCACGGGGGTGAGTCACGTGAGAAAAACCTGTTTTTTTTTTACGCTCGGGGTCGCGAACGACCCACCGTACCTATCCAGGGTTAAAACGTTGCCAATATCTTTCTCATTGGGGAAAAATTTAAAAAAGTTTTTTATAATGAATTTTCTTTAGATATTTTTGAAGCGGCGGTACATCTTTACTAAAGTTCTTAAGTCTGTTAGATATTGGAGATCTAAGGAAGTGAAGATTGAAGTATTTTTAGATGATGGCATAGCTGCGGATGGTTGATTTGAAGGGGCATTGGATGCTAGCTATTTACTTTAAAAGCTTCAAGATTTGGATTTATTTACAAGAAAGTATAATTGGTTTTCAGACTCTAAATTGTATTTGGAAAGGTTTACAGAGGATGAATACTGAAGGCGAATTTCGTAACTACAGTATTAGGATAAACTATGTCGTTAAAGACCTTGTTTAGATGCCAAACATTCTGAATTAACCAAAACGTTATTTTAACGAATATCTTTTGGACAGAATTGTCTGTTACATAATTTCCACGAAATTTGTCGTGAAAGGTATTGTTAAAATGAAAACGATAAAGTATTTCTGTATTTTTACATATTGAGCAAAGCTAGTTGAGAACTTAATGAAGAAATATCAGATGCTCTGGTTGAGATTACGTTTTGACGCAGAAATTCATTCTTTTTTATTTTGGTCGTTACTTTAACTATATACTTGCATCAGACTTATTTAACCTATTACTTCATTGTGACGCCTAAAATGTAGGCAGTTTATCACTATATTGTGACGCCTAAAATGTAGGCAGTTTATCACTATATTGTGACGCCTAAGGTGTAGGCAGTTTATCACTATATTGTGACGCCTAAGGTGTAGGCAGTTTATCACTATATTGTGACGCCTAAGATGTAGGCAGTTTATCACTATATTGTGACGCCTCAGATGTAGGCAGTTTATCACTATATTGTGACGCCTCAGATGTAGGCAGTTTATCACTCTATTGTGACGCCTCAGATGTAGGCAGTTTATCACTCTATTGCGACGCCTCAGATGTAGGCAGTTTATCACTCTATTGCGACGCCTCAGATGTAGGCAGTTAATTACTATATTGTGACGCATCAGATGTAGGCAATTTATCACATTGCGAAGCCTCGGATGTAGGCAATTTTATAAATATATTGCGACGCCTCATAGGGAATTTACCGCTATATTGTGACTCCTCAGATTTAATAGTTATATTGTGACGCCTCTGGTGTTGGGAAATTTATATGTTGTGACACCTCAGTAGTAGGTTTGGAGTAATTCTGAAGTTTTTAGCGATGAATACAGCGCATTTTTTTTATATCATGAAAAGAGTGGTTGGAAACTGGACAGCAAATTAATCTTTAAAATTAAACATGAAGGAGCAGGAGGCAGTCGACAGAATTATGTAAAGTACTTTGGCAATGTTTGAACGTTGTTCCAGATAAAATTTTCGATTTTAATGCAAGTAGGTAGCAAAAAGCCAGATTTGGAAATCATAGAAAACCAAAGAATTTAAACTTGTACTGAATACACTGTTCAGGTCATCAATGTATGTAAGCCCAGAAAGAGTACAAAAGAGCGGATTTTTTGAAGTGTTGTCAACTAACATGGATGAATGGTCAATTCTTGTTTACATTTTTCAGAGTTATGGACTTGTGAGAGTTATTCATTCTTTAGACTGTTTTGCTACTTTTAAAAATATGTTGAGGTTTTTAATCTCTAATATTGGTGTCCAGGTACAGAGGCAATTGATGCTTTAACTTGAGGTTTGGTGCTTTATACCAAAGGTTATTAATAAAATGGAGGTAAAAATTCTTAAGTAGAATATTGCAGATTGAAAGTCCTCTCCATCTTGACTGTTCATATTAACGAGGGAAACTTTATTGTTAAACTTTGAGTGTTTACGTAACAAAAGTTTTATTACACGGCAAAGATAAGGAAAAAAAAAAAAAAAAAAAAAAAAAGGAAATTTTTCGCTGAAATTTAACTTTGATATAGAAGGTAAAGGTTTTTTAAATTACAAGTATATATGTACATTGTTTTATTTTTGGAATCTGCTTTCCAGGATCGTGAATGCAATGAAATGCCAGCAGTCGTCTTTAACGGTGGCATCTAATTTGGACAGGAAATTGGGGGACCTCAGTTGTCATGGGCATCTTATATCAACGATGAATGACAGCACCGACAAGGCCTACCAACTTGTCTTTCAACAAAGAGAAACTTACAATAATGGTCACGAGCAAAGCGAAATGCCATTGTATGTTGCTTTATTTATGACGCTTTTATTAGAATCCGGCGCTTTAGTAATCTCCAGTGATCAAGCTATTTATGCCATAACGTGCATGCATGAAATGAGGGGTTACATAGATCCAACGGAAAATTCACTTGTTAAATCTTTGCAAGCACCTGTGAAACATTAAGCTGGTAGATCGGTGCATACAAAGGATCTTTTTGATAATATGGTGTTGCAGAATCTGTGCGGATTGTTTTCCTATATTGAAAAACTTCTTTATTATTTTGATAGATCATTAAAGTTTTTTTAATCTGAGATTTGGGGAATTAAGTTTATTATAATTTGAAGATTTCTTAGTTGAACAGAAAAAAAAAAATGAAAAATCACCAATACTGTGAAGTTTTTGATATCGGAAGTTGTCACAAATGCTTTTCCATATTTGATGTCTTTTGCTTGATACAGAGGAAGCTGGAATGATTTTGTCCTTCGATCGATTTATCTTTAAGAAGTTAAAGCTCCTGTAATGTAACCAAACAGAATTTTTTGTTAAAACTGTGGCTACAAGTTCAAACATCGCAAACGATAACGTCAAGGATAGGTGTCTTCATAGACATGAGTGTTGGTAGTCTGTTTCAAGTAAACATGTTTGTCAAAGGCTTCAAAAAGAGGTTAAATGTGTAAATCATACAATCGGAACATTTATTTCTTTCTCTCCATTTCTTTCCTTCTCTCCCTTTCTTTGGTATTATCTAGGGTCAACCAGCACGGTGCGCTATAATGCAATTTAATGTTTTATTATGTTTATACCTGTAGAGAATGCGGAGTGAAGTGAGGACTAGAATTTTTTCGCGTTACGAAGTATAGCGAAAAATAATTGTCCTAACGACATGTAAGCACTTAAGTGTCTTGTTACTTAAGTTCAGTTGTTATGTAGGCAGTGGCCAATGAGAATTTAGTGTTGGGTGAAACGTATTCGATGTTTGAAGAGGTATTTAGGAAGTGGTCACTTTCTAGCGCACGCTAGCCCGAGCAAGTCGAATTTATTATCCAGGACGCCAGGCAGGGTCAAATACAGCTTCAGATATGAATAGTGTTTTCACGTTAGCAATCAGAATGCTGAAACCGTTTCAAGAAGTGATGGACAATCTATTATCCGATCTCCAGCAGAATATTCAACAAGTATCCGCACCTCGTTAAAGTATGATGGAAAACCATTTGAACGAACATCGCGTTATTTTGAGGAAACTGATACGAAAATGTTAGCATTAGATGCGATTGTTTATCAACTTGGAGGACAAGGAACATCTAAAACTGCTGCAGAAACGAGTTAGTACGCAAAGAGCAGCATCGCTGAAAGTGTCAAGCTAGTTAAAGATCGAGGGAAAGTGTGGATTCATATCAACTTTGATGGAAGAGGTCTAGAGCTCAATAAAGGCCGAGAGTTGACATTGGAGCCAGGAATGTACCAAGAAAGACGTCGAAAAGATAAGTGAAAATATAGCTGTTTTTATTTTGTATACTTAGCAGTTGGTACAAGGAAATTGGAACATTGTGTTTATTTTATTTTATTGTTTTAATCGCCTGTTGGTTGTTGTTATTCACAATACATTGAACAGAATTAGATTGGGTCCGGTAAGATAGTCATTGATGTCTAAAAGGGCGATCACAAAATTCCATTTCAAAACCGTTACTGTGGTTGTTGGATTGGGTAACAATAGGTCAGAAAGGGACGAATCAGAATTTATTAAAAGAGAATGGGTGACACTGGTATCAGAAAAACTAAGAAATAATTCCTTTGACGGTGACCAAGAATGGAAATGGTAAGAAAAGGCTGGTTTTTTATTACAAACTTTTTAAGGATTTAATCAGTCTACAGTCTGCTTATCTTTAATCAGTCTACAGTCTGCTTATCGCATAGAAATCTATTAAAACGTTGCCAATATCTTTCTCATTGGGGAAAAATTTAAAAAAGTTTTTTATAATGAATTTTCTTTAGATATTTTTGAAGCGGCGGTACATCTTTACTAAAGTTCTTAAGTCTGTTAGATATTGGAGATCTAAGGAAGTGAAGATTGAAGTATTTTTAGATGATGGCATAGCTGCGGATGGTTGATTTGAAGGGGCATTGGATGCTAGCTATTTACTTTAAAAGCTTCAAGATTTGGATTTATTTACAAGAAAGTATAATTGGTTTTCAGACTCTAAATTGTATTTGGAAAGGTTTACAGAGGACGAATACTGAAGGCGAATTTCGTAACTACAGTATTAGGATAAACTATGTCGTTAAAGACCTTGTTTAGATGCCAAACATTCTGAATTAACCAAAACGTTATTTTAACGAATATCTTTTGGACAGAATTGTCTGTTACATAATTTCCACGAAATTTGTCGTGAAAGGTATTGTTAAAACGAAAACGATAAAGTATTTCTGTATTTTTACATATTGAGCAAAGCTAGTTGAGAACTTAATGAAGAAATATCAGATGCACTGGTTGAGATTACGTTTTGACGCAGAAATTCATTCTTTTTTATTTTGGTCGTTACTTTAACTATATACTTGCATCAGACTTATTTAACCTATTACTTCATTGTGACGCCTAAAATGTAGGCAGTTTATCACTATATTGTGACGCCTAAAATGTAGGCAGTTTATCACTATATTGTGACGCCTAAGGTGTAGGCAGTTTATCACTATATTGTGACGCCTAAGGTGTAGGCAGTTTATCACTATATTGTGACGCCTAAGATGTAGGCAGTTTATCACTATATTGTGACGCCTCAGATGTAGGCAGTTTATCACTATATTGTGACGCCTCAGATGTAGGCAGTTTATCACTCTATTGTGACGCCTCAGATGTAGGCAGTTTATCACTCTATTGCGACGCCTCAGATGTAGGCAGTTTATCACTCTATTGCGACGCCTCAGATGTAGGCAGTTAATTACTATATTGTGACGCATCAGATGTAGGCAATTTATCACATTGCGAAGCCTCGGATGTAGGCAATCTTATAAATATATTGCGACGCCTCATAGGGAATTTACCGCTATATTGTGACTCCTCAGATTTAATAGTTATATTGTGACGCCTCTGGTGTTGGGAAATTTATATGTTGTGACACCTCAGTAGTAGGTTTGGAGTAATTCTGAAGTTTTTAGCGATGAATACAGCGCATTTTTTTTATATCATGAAAAGAGTGGTTGGAAACTGGACAGCAAATTAATCTTTAAAATTAAACATGAAGGAGCAGGAGGCAGTCGACAGAATTATGTAAAGTACTTTGGCAATGTTTGAACGTTGTTCCAGATAAAATTTTCGATTTTAATGCAAGTAGGTAGCAAAAAGCCAGATTTGGAAATCATAGAAAACCAAAGAATTTAAACTTGTACTGAATACACTGTTCAGGTCATCAATGTATGTAAGCCCAGAAAGAGTACAAAAGAGCGGATTTTTTGAAGTGTTGTCAACTAACATGGATGAATGGTCAATTCTTGTTTACATTTTTCAGAGTTATGGACTTGTGAGAGTTATTCATTCTTTAGACTGTTTTGCTACTTTTAAAAATATGTTGAGGTTTTTAATCTCTAATATTGGTGTCCAGGTACAGAGGCAATTGATGCTTTAACTTGATGTTTGGTGCTTTATACCAAAGGTTATTAATAAAATGGAGGTAAAAATTCTTAAGTAGAATATTCCAGAGTGAAAGTCCTCTCCATCTTGACTGTTCATATTAACGAGGGAAACTTTATTGTTAAACTTTAAGTGTTTACGTAACAAAAGTTTTATTACACGGCAAAGATAAGGAAAAAAAAAAAAAAAAAAAAAAAAGGAAATTTTTCGCTGAAATTTAACTTTGATATAGAAGGTAAAGGTTTTTTAAATTACAAGTATATATGTACATTGTTTTATTTTTGGAATCTGCTTTCCAGGATCGTGAATGCAATGAAATGCCAGCAGTCGTCTTTAACGGTGGCATCTAATTTGGACAGGAAATTGGGGGACCTCAGTTGTCATGGGCATCTTATATCATCGATGAATGACAGCACCGACAAGGCCTACCAACTTGTCTTTCAACAAAGAGAAACTTACAATAATGGTCACGAGTAAAGCGAAATGCCATTGTATGTTGCTTTATTTATGACGCTTTTATTAGAATCCGGCGCTTTAGTAATCTCCAGTGATCAAGCTATTTATGCCATAACGTGCATGCATGAAATGAGGGGTTACATAGATCCAACGGAAAATTCACTTGTTAAATCTTTGCAAGCACCTGTGAAACATTAAGCTGGTAGATCGGTGCATACAAAGGATCTTTTTGATAATATGGTGTTGCAGAATCTGTGCGGATTGTTTTCCTATATTGAAAAACTTCTTTATTATTTTGATAGATCATTAAAGTTTTTTTTATCTGAGATTTGGGGAATTAAGTTTATTATAATTTGAAGATTTCTTAGTTGAACAGAAAAAAAAAAATGAAAAATCACCAATACTGTGAAGTTTTTGATATCGGAAGTTGTCACAAATGCTTTTCCATATTTGATGTCTTTTGCTTGATACAGAGGAAGCTGGAATGATTTTGTCCTTCGATCGATTTATCTTTAAGAAGTTAAAGCTCCTGTAATGTAACCAAACAGAATTTTTTGTTAAAACTGTGGCTACAAGTTCAAACATCGCAAACGATAACGTCAAGGATAGGTGTCTTCATAGACATGAGTGTTGGTAGTCTGTTTCAAGTAAACATGTTTGTCAAAGGCTTCAAAAAGAGGTTAAATGTGTAAATCATACAATCGGAACATTTATTTCTTCCTCTCCATTTCTTTCCTTCTCTCCCTTTCTTTGGTATTATCTAGGGTCAACCGGCACGGTGCGCTATAATGCAATTTAATGTTTTATTATGTTTATACCTGTAGAGAATGCGGAGTGAAGTGAGGACTAGAATTTTTTCGCGTTACGAAGTATAGCGAAAAATAATTGTCCTAACGACATGTAAGCACTTAAGTGTCTTGTTACTTAAGTTCAGTTGTTATGTAGGCAGTGGCCAATGAGAATTTAGTGTTGGGTGAAACGTATTCGATGTTTGAAGAGGTATTTAGGAAGTAGTCACTTTCTAGCGCACGCTAGCCCGAGCAAGTCGAATTTATTATTAATATTATTATCATTATTATTTATTAGTAGTACAAGAGTGAGGTTCCACCACTCAAATTTGAGTTACTCTGCATTATTGCCGTGGATACACAGGTTTCCATAGTTTTTTCAAAACTTGAGATTTTGTTTTTATCTATGGTTTTTCCTGGGCGGCAGAGGAGGCTTATATGTTTATTTGAAAGTTTGTTCATTTTGTTTTAAATATGCACTGCTATATCAGTACAGAAGTTTGTAAAAGTTATTAGAATATGTGATGTTACATCTATATTGTTTTCTAAAAGTATGATTCATTGGAAAAATAAACCTGGCGTCAACCGGCACGGTGCGCTATAATGCAATTTAATGTTTTATTATGTTTATACCTGTAGAGAATGCGGAGTGAAGTGAGGACATATAGTTT
>NC_090741.1:2944852-2947352 GCF_036898095.1 Palaemon carinicauda | reverse complement strand
TCACCCAAGGGGTTAATTGCTGTACTGCTATTGTTCAGTGTACTTTACTCTTGGTAAGGGTAGAAGAGAGTCTTTAGCTATGGTAGGCAGCTCTTCTAGAAGGACACTCCAAAATTAAACCATTGTTCTCTAGTCTTGGGTAGTGCCATAGCCTATGTACCATGGTCTTCCACTGTCTTGGGTTAGAGTTTTCTTGCTTGAGGGTACACTTGGGCACACTATTCTATCTTATTATCTATTTTTTTTTCTTCCTCTTTTTTTTTGAAATGGTGTGTTGTGGAGGCTTAATAGAATGGCCATGGATGCTTGGTGGTTTATCAAGAGGCTGGCTTTTCTTTTCCTGGTTCTTTTTCTTCTCAAAACCATCCATACTGTCCTCCCTTCAGTTGAAGTGGCTATCCTGGAAGGAATTTCGCCTTACATGACGTATTGGCTCCTCCATGTTGACCAATTTCTCCGACTTTTTACTATAGTCTATGGGTTTCATCAATCACTTTATTTACAATTCTGTACATATTGCTTTCGTTATAATTCTTGTTTATCTTGTTTTTAAGTAAGATGTCTCTTTTATTTCTATTAATTCTTATGCTGTCTGTAGATATTAAGAGAAATCTAGGACCAGTACCCCTAGATTTTGTCAAAGTCGTCTTTTGTATTGCAATATACGTGGTGTTCATGCAAATATTCAAGACCTTACAGTTGCATCCAGACAGTGTGATATTCTTTTGTGCTCAAAAACTCTGGTTTCTAATATGAGGCACTCATCTGAGCTCCTTATAACTGGTTTTAAGAAGCCAATAATGTTGAAACGTGATGCCATCCCTAGGGCCAGGGGAATGGCTGTGTATATTAGGATTGAGTACCCTGCTTCTCATAAGTCCTGCTATCAATGTGGATGTCATGAGATTCAGGTAATAAAAGTTTGTAGCAGGCATAACAACTTTTATTTGTGTTCGATCTACCGGAATTCAGACAAGGATGATTTTATCTTCGATTGTCTTCTTACCATTATGGCTAAGATACAAGAAGATGATAGAAAGGTTTCTTTTGTCTTTGTTGGTGATTTTAGTGCTCACCATAGGAAGTGGTTAAGTTCTATTTCTCCTACCAATCGCCATGGCTTAAGAGCTTTAGACTTTGCCTCTAAATCGGGCTGTGAGAAAATCATAAATGAAGCTAGCCACAGGTCTGTTAATTACTTGGACCTCGTATACACTGACTCCCCTGGTGTTATAACTAGTAAGGTTGGTTCTCTAGTCGGGACATTTGATCATGCCTTGATTTCATTATTAGTGAAGGCTGAGCAGCCTGTTCCTGATATATCATACTCTTGTAAAATTTATATGAAATCCCAAGCAGACTAGAATGGGATTTTGCATGATCTTTTGTGCTTGAATTGGTCACAATTATATAGTAGTGTACATCCTGTTGTCCCTTTGAATGAGAATATAGTCAACATAATTGATAGGCGTATCCCTTCTCGTGTGCTAAGGTACCGAATGAAGGACAAACCGTGGTTCAATGATGATTGTAGACGTGCTTATTTGGAGAAGCAGCACGTCTTTCTTTGGAAGGGTAACAGATCAGATTTGACCAGAAATAACTATACTCAGCTTGGAGCTTTTATTCAGAGTTTATGCATCAACCAAAAAGGAGTACAATTTAACCATAAAAGGAACTCAAGAACATAAATGGTGGTCTACCCTTAAATCTGCACTCTTTGGTGTAGATGCAACAGTTCCTCCTTTACTTAAACCAGATGGCTCAGTCACTCACTGTCCAAGGGAAAAGGCAACCATTTTGGCTGATGTTTTTGACAGTAAACAGAGTAATGAAAAACCTTAACTTCCTCATTCCTGTTTTCCTGAGGCAAAACTAACTAGTTTAGCTTTTCGATCTCGTGAAATTAAAGCTCTCTTGATGGACCTTGATGCTTATGGAGGTGTCCCAAATGCTATTTTTCCATTGTTTTTTATAAAGACAGCAGATTTCTTAGCTCCAAAGTTATCTGTTATTTTGCACAAGTTAGCAAGAAGAGGAGCTTCTAGCACTTGTTGGAGGATTGGTAATGTTATTCCTCTATGTAAAGGTGTTTGCAGTAGCTCAAGTCCCACTGATTACCGTCCAATTTCGATAACTCCCATATTATCTAAAGTTTTTGAGCGTCTTCTGGCAAAACGTCTTAATAGGTTTGCTACAGGTAATCATCTAATCCCCAGTTTTCAATTTGGAGCATGTGATGCCCTTTTTACAATCTCCAATGCTGTACAGAAATCCCTTGATTGTGGTCAGGAAGTTCGTATGATTGGCCGTGATTTTAGTGCTGCCTTTGACCGTGTTAATCATGAGGCCCTTATTTTCAAGCTCAAACAGTTGGGAGTGGGTGGGTCGTTTCTTAGCATTATTATTCATTTTTTAAGTAATAGATCTCAAAGAGATGTTGTTGATGGGCACCATAGTGAGTATAGGAATGAAATATCCGGTGTTCCACATGGTAGTG
>NC_090741.1:2914852-2939852 GCF_036898095.1 Palaemon carinicauda | reverse complement strand
TAACTTGCTTTGTTTTCGTGGGATGGGTCTTCATTCTTTATCTTTTTTGCTTCTCTTCTCTCTTGGAATGCATCCAATACTTCCTCTGTGACCCACTATTGCTTTGCTCTCATTCTCCTTCCTAAAATACTGTCAGATTCCTCTTTAATTATGTCTCGTCCCCAACGCCACTTTTCCTCTGTTGTCTCTAGTCCTATTAGTGGTTCAAAACGTCCTCCTACTCTTACTTTGAAGGTAGTTTTTACTTCCTTGTTCCTCAGTTTATCCAGATTATACCTCACTAGTTCTTGATTTGTACCTCTATCTGTCCGAAATTTAATACGGATGTTTGAAAGTAGTAGTTCATGTGATGTCCCAATGTCTGTCCCCCTTATCACTTTTGTTCCCATCACTGATGTTTTCCATCTCTTATTTATAAGGATATAATCGATGAAGTTCCTATGAATTTCATCTGGGTGTGTCCACGTGTATCTGGGCTGTTCTCTATGATAAAAGTGAGTATTTCTTATACACAGTTGCTTACCCTGGCAAAATTCCAACATCATCTGTCCTCTCTCATTTCTTTCACGTAAACCGAACTCGCCCATCACATCCTCGTAGCCTCTCCCTTCATTTCAGATTTTACTATTGAAATTCCCCATCACCATAAAAACATCGGGTCTTTGTTGTCTCTATTTCCTTCTCTAACTATGAATAGAAGTTTTCTACGTCTTCATCTTCATAAGACCTGCCTGGTGCATATACCTGAATAACCTTAAAATTATTGTGCTTTCCTCTCAAAGTGACCGAAATTATTCATGAGTTCACAGAACTGTGCTCCAAATAAGCTCTTTGTGCTCTTTTTCCTAACATTAGTGCTACTCTCTCTCTCTATGAAAATTGTCTGTTCTACCTGAATATGATATTTTGATTCCTTCTGACATAATTTCCCCTTTTTTCACCCAATGAGTCTTTGCTATTCCCAATACATCCCAACTTTATCTATTTATTTTTTCAATAGTACACCTAAGTTTTGCTGGTGCAAAGAGCGTTGTTACATTTAAGGTTCCAACTGTTGTTATTCCTTTTGCTGACCCCATAGCCAATTTCTCACCACAGGCTGTGGTTATGGACCTCGGGGCACGTCGGTTCCCCCGGACGCGGTAGCCATACAACAAATCCTTGACTTCTTTTTCATGAAGGTTTCTTGCCTAATAAGGTAACCTGCGAGTCACTCCCCTGCTACCTGTTTGGTCCACGACTCCTTATTACTATCATTCGGAGTATATATAATATATATATATATATATATATATATATATATATATATATATATATAGCAACTTAATAATCTGATGGGAAATTTTCAGACGAAGGCTTCATATAATCAACCTGAAGTTACAAAGTAAACATTATAGATTTTTATAGTAAGAGAGAGAGAGAGAGAGAGAGAGAGAGAGAGAGAGAGAGAGAGAGAGAGAGAGAGAGAGAGAGAGAGAGAGAGAGATAAGGATTATGTGTTGACGATGGTTATATATATCTATCTGTATATGATATATATATATATATATATATATATATATATATATATATATATATATATATATATACATATATATACATGTATATATATAAATATGTATATATATATATATATATATATGTTTATATATATGCATATATATGTATATATATATATATATATGTGTATATATATATATATATATGTATAAACATATATATATATCTATTTATATATATATATATGAATATAAACATATATATATATATATATATATATATATATATATATATATATATATATATATATATATATATATATATATATATATATATATATTTATTTATTTATTTATTTATATATATATATATATATATTATATATATATATATATATATATATATATATATATATATATATATATATATATATATATATATATATATATATATATATATAAAGGGAAATTATTAGTGATTGTACAAATCATAATAAGAGGTTAATACTTATATTTATGAATTTGATTTCACTTCCATTCAATTTCTTATTCTTTTTGTTACTTTAAGTGGTGATAAAAGCACACGGAAATACAATAATAAATGGAAACATATTTTTTCATGTTTAAACTGGCCCTTTTTTGTTACGTTGGTATAATAGTCTTTTAAGATTGTTATAATTTATACATTTTATTGATAGAAAGGGAGAGAGGATACAAATGACACAATTAGTTTTACTTTGTTACTACAAGTTACTATGAGTTAAAAGAGAATATTTTGAAATGTGTACCTAAATCTTGTGTGAGAAATAACGTATTTTTCAAATATGATATCCACTTCTTCCATTTATCTCACTTCATCTTATTTTAACTCGTATTCTGAATGATTTATTTCTTTGTTGTCTTCTATTGTATACACTTTCCTCCCAAACGTGGTTGGTACACATTCATAATACATTTCCTTGAAATCACATGAAAGCGACAGCCTCAAAGACTGTTTGTTTACGTATGCAAATAACATGTTCTTTCAAAAGTGCCTGAGGAAAATTCGGTTGGCCCTCAGTGGTTTCTGGAAGAAAACGATAAACAATTATCATAGCGCTGCTGAACGTCTTTGTTAATATTTTCTCATGCTTATATGATACTCAAATTTCGGGTTTACCTTCATTTTTTTATCCGTCATTTTTATGAAAACTTCATTAATAAAGAACTTAATTACTAACTTTTATTCGGTATGAAGAATTTATTAAAATATTTTGCGTAATACCTCACACACATAAAAAAAAAATCATAAAAAAATACGTCTGGTCATGTTTTCCTCAAAAAAAAAAAATATAATGAATTGGTAAATGAAATCTGAATTAAAAAGATAACAAATAATAATTTAAGAAGTAAATCATTACAAACGACATAATTTAAAAAAATGTTTACTTGAGAATGGCATTATTTATATATCTCTCTCTCTCTCTCTCTCTCTCTCTCTCTCTCTCTCTCTCTCTCTCTCTCTCTCTCTCTCTCTCTCTCTCATCAGCCAATACCCGTCCACTGCAGAACAATAGCCTCAGACATGTCCTTCCACTTCCGTCTTTTCATGGTCTTTCTGTGCTAGTCCACACCGGCAAACTCTGTTACTTCTCCAATCCATGTCCTCTCTTCCTTCCCAGCTTCTTTCACAATCTCGAGGGACCCATTCTGTTATTCTAAATGTTAATCTGTTTTCTGCCATTCTCATCATATGTCCGGCCTATGTGCATTTATTTTTCTAACATGTTGATATAATATACTCTACTTTGGAGGTTTAAAGGTTTAAAGGCCGCTCAGGAATGGCAGAGGCAAGGGACAGTAACATTGTCCTAATATGCTTGACAATGCCCTAGAGACTGATCGTATATACATATCATCAACGCCTAAGCCACCTCTCAAACCAAGGAGGGAGGGCCAGGCAATGGCTGCTAAAGACAAAGCAGGTAGACCTATAGGCTACCAGAAACACTTCATCATTAACTTACAAAGATAGTGAAGTTGCAGACACTAAAAGAAACAATGGAGTTTGAGGGTGTTTCGAACCCCAGGTCACATTTCCAATAGGCCACCACACCACTAACTTTATTCTGGTATCCATGTTGCTCTTCTTCTGCTCTTTGAGACGTAATTCGATTAGGTTCTAAGTCTTTAATAACATTACAAGTTTCTGATGCAAAAATTAATATTGGCAGGATAATCTCTTTAATACTTTTGCCTTTAGTTTAAAGTTGTTCCATCAAATGTTCATAATAATGATAGTGGCAACGATTTATATTACCCATATATAATAGTCTTTCAAGGTTAATTTATATATATTAACATTTTACTTACATTACCATTTGTCGCTAAGTAGAGACTGCTAAATTTTAGTTTTTTTTTTTTTTTTCTTTTGGGGGGGGGGGGCAATATTAAAAGACTACATCTAGTATGTAATTTGAACCTGCACTACAATGAATAGGAAACTTTTAATTGCATACCACGCTCGATTGAAGGTTTTTTTTTTTTTTTATCTCAGAGGGAGCCTAGGAACGCCATCGGAATTGAAGTTAGCTGTAACTCAATTTATCGAAAAGTAAAATAAACCGGAAAAAGATACTTATGTGAGTTGTTGAGAGATATAACGAAAAAACAGATGAAAGCCTGACCATTTTCACTGTGTAAATTATGATATATGAATAATAGAATCAATAGTCATTGATGCTAATGCGAGTGTAATTGATAACGAATAATTAATTCCACATATAATTGAGAAAAAGATAACTTTAAAAGGAAACATTTGAGATTTTATATAACATTTGAAAAGGAATATGAAGGCCAAATTCCAATATGAACTTAAAAATACCACTGGTATCCTATGAATCGTCTCAAAGAATTTTTTTGACGAGCCCAAGAGATTTTCCTATCTCTTATATCCCCAAAACTTGGACATTCAACAAGCAAATGCTTAACAGTCAGGGAAACCAAGCAATCATTACAAAAGGGCTGGCACCTGTCAGTGATCAAGAACTCGGGTTATGAGGGTGTGCCCAATTCTAAGGCGAAAGAGGGCAGTTACCCACTTTCTATCAATGCTACCATATCCCCATGGATGTATAAAAATTTGGATCTTTTTTCTGATCAACAGAATTCCAGTGATGTTGGACAAATACCACAAATAGATTTGTTGATAGCAGACAAAAAATCATTACATGGAGGTAAATAGCTTCCTGGAAGTAGTTTTTATGAAGCCTCCTTTGCTAATTTTTCCACCACTTCCTTTCCTGGGAACCTCACGTGACCTGGAACGCAGCCAAACTTAACTTCCTTGCCTTTCGCACCACAAATATACAACCGCTTTATTTATATAGTTTTTAAATAAAGGGTTAGTTGGATTAAAAAAAGTGAAAGCCTGCAGCATTTCTTTTTATATATCATAGAAATAGTAAAATTTCCCTCTTTCATTACTATATTTTAAATAACTGCCAGCATACAATGTAGCTCTGCTATAACGATAGAGGATGCTAAATGGAACGCATTAGTATAACTAAAATAAGAATTGTACACACGAGATCAAATGCCATAACTGGATTTGGAGCTGTCCATAAATATAAATCCACTATCCCGGTCCTGTATGCGTGTTCCAAAAAGGTAGACTGCATTTCTTAAGTGAAATATTTGCAGAGGGAGATCTCTAGAAGTTCCTGGAAGGGGTATATGTTAACCTAGAAAGTAATATACCACTGCTGGAGAGGTGCAGGCTGTTTAGTAGTTATTTAACTATGAATACATAAAGCTTTGGAGACGTAGAGTGAGCCTCATAATATAAAAAGAAAGAAAAAAATATTGGTAGTTTCAAAGGACAGTGAGTTAGAAAGCCTCTGTAACCTATAAAATATATAATCATAGTAGACTGGCGATATAAATCTAGAGGTCAATCCTCTGCATCAGCTAAAACTCTACGGACAGGGTATGACCTAAAAGCACCAGTAGCAAATCTGCTGCCGGCATGGTGAATTTAATCTAATTTTTTAAACTAAGTAACAGAAGCAGAAGAATATGTTGCCCATGCATTTAAAAGTTTCAATAAAATAAGGTCTTTATACTATATCAGGAGACATTGACAATCTGCCCCCCAAGATTTATGGGGTAATAATTTGAAAATATTATAAATCACCAAACTTTTAAATTTTAGGTTTTCGAGATGAGACCCAGGTCAACTTTCTGTTGAAAGCTAGGCCTAGAAATTGCTTCTTCAAAATAGGAAATACGATGGAAATACGATATATATATATATATATATATATATATATATATATATATATATATATATATATATATATATATATATATATATATATATATATATATATATATATATATATATATATATATATATATATATATATATATATATATATATATATATATATATATATATATATATGTAATAATTATATATTACATATTTAAAACACATGACCTAATAGGTCACTGTGGAAGTAGAAGCGAGTGTGAAAAGTGCTGTAGTCTTATCATAGCAGGATGCGAATCCCAAACCTCAGCAATGTAACATTTTTCATGAAGAGTAAACACTAACCCAGTCCGTGAGATAGGTTGCCTGTGAGAACGGAACTGAGTATCTTTCGGTATTAATGTGGTGTTTACATAAATCATTAAGTGCTGAAATAACTTTAACATGCATATGGATATTTGTATCAGTTTACTCGACGATGTCATACGGAATGGTCATCCGACCAAATCAGCTATACTCCTGTGATGGAGATGTTAACACTGTTGTTCTTAAAGAATAAACCATTTTAAAGTTAACTTACTTCGACTTTACTTGGAGATGTAACATACCAACTCTAATAATTAACACATTTTAGATGACATTTGAAGAGAACCTAAATGTGTGTTAACAACAGTAGCACACTAATAAATGGTGGCAGCGGTAAAACTCTAAGAACCAGAGAAAGATCTTCAAGAACCAGCGAATAAAACACTAAGAACCAGAGAAAGATCTTCAAGAACCAGCGAATAAAACACTAAGAACCAGAGAAAGATCTTCAAGAACCAGCGAATAAAACTCTAAAAACCAGAGAAAGATCTTCAAGAAATCAACAGTAATGAATCTACAATTTTGACTAAGTATCATAGTCCACCGAAGAAATGAAACAGTTAATACCAACAAATGAATGTTATACAAACTGATGAACTGGATCTTCAATCAACATCCTAAGAAAACCAAGGACTGACATTCAACGTGTACAAAACATTGAAGAAATATATCCAGGAAGCACTACATTCAACGGAAATCGGACCGAAAACATTCACCCAAACATCAAGAGAGAGAGAGGAAATCGGACCGAAGACATTCACCCAAACATCAAGAGAGAGAGAGGAAATGACGACATCACACAACGCCATATAAACCGAAGCTAAATACAATTTTCTTATTCATTTCAGTATTGAGCAGTGAGGTGTAGTTACCACGAGTCGATAGTCCATTATTACTGGGGTGAGTTGTTTGCCAATCTTCAATTTCCTTTCATTAAAGGAAGCTGTGTTCAATCCCAATTCTCATCTAAAAAAAATTTTTTCTCTCTGTGCTAATTCCGTTTTCTTTCAGAAATTCTCGGGAAATATCTTTGTATTCCGTTTTCTTTCAGAAGTTCTCGGGAAATATCTTTGTATTAGTATCATTGTTTTGGGGAATTTTGTTATAATCTTTATCATTTAGTGCTTATGCGTTTACGCAGTGGACGTCTGTATTCATATAGATATTTTGATAGGATTGCAAGGGGTCGTAGAGATAGGAAAAGAAATACCGTAAACATGACGCCCCCTGTGAGCCCAGCCCCTGGACCGAGTAACCCAACAGCAGGACAGGGTAATCCCCTTCCTATTGTGACACTTGTAAATGCTCTATCTGCAATCCTTCCTTTTCAGGGTCGGGTTAATGGGTTCTTGCCTCAAAATGTGGAGTCATGGATTTCATCCGCCGATGCCCATTTAAATGCCAAACAAATCGTAGACTCTTTTGTACAATTACAAGAAGCTAAAAGTTTTATAGACTTTTCAAAAGGAGATGCGAGTGCGTATTTAAGGGGTGTTTCCTTTCAAGAAGCAGTTACCTGGGATGATTTCAAAGTTAGGCTACGTGCGGTCTATGGGGGTGAAGAAGCCTTGGATGTAGTTTTAACATTAAGAAATATACTTAATCAAGCCACTATGACTCAGCTTAATGTTATTGAGAGAGCAGCTCTCATAGCCAATAGGCTTAATGAATATCAAGATATTTTAGGTAATTCCACTTGGGTTACTAGAGATAACATCTCCGTGAAAGATTTTTTACGATTAATGTATTTAACTTGCAAGTACGGAATTGGATGTATATAAACAGATAAAGAAACACATGTCTAAGTGTCCTGACCTTGATCCCGTGTTAACCCAAGTTTTTGCAACAAATGAAACAAAGCCAAAACAAGTAAATGTAGTTAATAATAGTCAAGTTGCAGGAATGACGTGTTATAATTGCAAACGTTAAGGTCACTTGATTGCGGACTGCAGAACGAAATTCTGTTCGATACATAATAGTTCGACTCATTCATATAGTCAGTGCTACTCACGTAAGACACAACAGAATCCTAGAAATAAAAAGTCAATTCCACAGTCAGTTTCATATGGAAATAAAAAGAAAAATCCTCATTTTAATAAGAAGAAACAGCCAAACGTCAATGTAGTTCAGAATCCGAAACAAACAAATAGTTCTTCGAATAACGCTGAGCCTGAGTCGTCAAACCAGACCTCGCAAGGTCAGACTAATTTTCAGAATGTGCAGAGCAAAGCAAATACCACATAATTAACTCCAGTGAGGGAAGAGAGTGATGTTGGGTCAAGGTCATTCATGTCAACATCAGTAGTATTGAATAATCAATTTAATGTTTTATCAGATCATTGTGAGGCAATAGATTTTCCTATGAAACACACGGCCGAATTAAGTAAATCAGTGCATGCTCCCGTAGATTTGCAACGAATTCATACAATAATAAGCCAAAATAAGTTACGACCAACATTATATGCTGTAAATTTAGAACACAGATCATTTACATTATTTTTTTACTCTGGTAGTCCTCGTAATATCATGGATTTGAGGACACATCATTTGTTGTTTTCGAACTTTCCAATAGAAAAATCCGGAGTGAGACTCTCGGGTATAGGAAATAATGAATTAAATGTAATAGGCGTAACTCATGTTCAGTTCAAGGTCGGTACGCGCTCGTTTGCCGATACATTTGTTGTTGTACAAAACATTGATATGTATCCAGCTGTAATTATAGGATACCCATCTATGGCTAATCAAAACATTATCTTAGCCCCTGCCAAGCACAGCGTGTATATCAAAGGAAAATTCTATAAGTCTTCTAATACCTTAAAATCAGTTTTGGATAAAAAGGAGACGACAAATGAAACAGTGACGAACGTTGAAGAACCAATAACTTGTCTCACTAATAAAGAAATAATATACGCGACCCAAATGAATTCTCGTTCACCCATAATATCATCTTGCACGCAATCTATCGAGCCAAACGTACCTTCGAATTTAATAGTGCAAGTAAAGAAAACATTATCGGGATCTGAAATATTAATCCTTTCTGACACTTTGAAAACTAACGGATTGTCTGTCACACAAGCTATATATACAGTAGGCTCACATCAACAATTTAATATTGAAGTCTGTAATCATTTAAATACCACTTTAGTAATTCACAAAAATCATCATATCTTGGATGTAGAAGTTTATAAACATCGCATTCTTACCGTTGCTGAAATCAATCACGCTCAATCAGTTGCGGATGAATCCCTTTTGCAATCTATTAAAAATAAAATAAAAAAAGACATTCAAGACGAAGAAATTCAGCAGAAAATTTTTGGACTTTTAACTGAATATCATGATGTTATTTCCTCTACAGATGGATCCTTAGGAAAAACAGATGTGATCGAGCATCAAATAAGGTTAAAGGACAAGAAGAAAATTATATATGTACCCTTGTACAGACTCCCTATGAAATTCCAGAATGAAATAAATGATGAAGTAGGTAAAATGCTAGAAGAACGAGTCATTGGGAAATTGAACAGCCCTTATAATTTTCCATAAATAGTTGTACCGAAAAAAGATTGAACATGGCGTATCTGCGTAGACTTCTGTCGCCTAAACGTGGAGACGATCCCTGATCGGTTCCCAGTGCCATGTACTGATGATAGTTTATCTTTGTTAGGTCACAATAAATATTTTACCAGTTTGGACCTACTTTAAGGCTTTCACCAGATATCATTAGAAGAAGATAGTATCCCATACACAGCCTTCAGCACAGCCAGGGAACATTATGAATTTTTACGGATGCCTTTTGGTTTACGTTGTGCTCCCATAACATTTACAAGAATGATTAACATAGTGTTTGGAGACTTGCTAGGGGATATATTGCATGCCTATATGGACGACCTTGTAATCTTTTCCAACATCTTGGAAGAACATCTATGTAAATTAGAACTAGTACTACAGAGACTAAGACAATATAACTTAAGGGTAAAGATTAGTAAGTGTGAATTTTTAAAAACAGAATTGGTCTATTTGGGTTTTATGGTGTCAAGCCAAGGTCTTAAAGTAGTCCATGATAAGGTGTCAGCTATCCGTAACTTTCCGATACCTACTACTGTCAAGGGAATACAGCAATTTCTGGGTTGTAGTGTATATTACAGGCGTTTTATACGCAATTATTCAATAATAGCCGCTCCCTTAACTGATCTTACGAAGAAGGGCCTAGATTTCATATGGTCTGAGCAGCATCAACAGGCGTTTAATACCTTGAAAGATGAACTGTGTAGCTCTCCTATCTTAAAATTTCCTGACTTCGGTAAGGAATTCTTCATTGCAACAGACGCCTCAGACTTAGGAGAAGGAGGGGTATTGCTTCAGCAATATGAAAAACAATTTTTCCCGATAGCTTTTTATTCTCAAAAACTGTGAACTTCCGAATGTAAGTATGCAGTAATGGACAAGGAAGGGCTAGCTATTGTTAATTCAATAGTGCATTTTAAGTTCATAATATACGGTTATCCCGTTAAGGTTCTTACTGATCATAAACCACTAACCGACTTCTTTAAAGGCTTCAACCACAGCCCCACACGAACTTGGTGGCAATTGATCATTCAAGACTTTGGCGCGAGAATCGTGTATTTACCTAGGAAAGCAAATATCATTGCTGATGCATTATCACGCAACCCCGTGTCATCTTGTACAGAGCCTTTAGCTGAATTAATAGATATATCAACATCCATGCCTATAGTTAAAACGATATCTGAACAAGAAGATTTGGGCTGGAGTGCTGAATTATTACAGACTGAGCAAAGAAAAGATCAGAAATTAGAAAAAATTATAAATGCTTTGAAAGGCAATCATAAGGAAAAGGAATATATAAAGTATAAGCAGCAGAATTATATAATCAAAGACAATATTCTGTGTAGGACCGTGACAAGGAAAACCCGCAATACACCACATGTAACTAACGACCAGGTAGTGGCACCAATTTAATTTATTTCCACTGTCCTGAATTGGTTGCATGCAAATCTATTGCATGGACACCCGGGGTTCTCATTAATGTCACAGAAAGCCAAATCATTGTTTTATTGGTATACGATGCTTACAGATATAAAAAAACACATAGCTAATTATCGCACATGTCAGGAAAACAAAGGGCATACGAAGACACCTGTCAGCCTAGGGGCTTATCCCGTGCCCAATCAACCCTTTGAAAGAATACATTTCGATTTATTAACAGGATTTTACGAGTCAGACAGAAGAAATAAGCACCTCTTAGTAATTGTAGATGCTTTAACTTGATATACAGAACTAATAGCGCTTAAAACTAAAACTGCGATTGAATGCGCTAGGAAGTTTTACGAGTGTTACATTCGTAAACATGGAATTCCACACATGATAATCTCAGACTCGGGTGGAGAATTTAATAATCACTTTCTTACCTCATTGTGTGAATTCCTTAGCATAAAGAAAATAAATACCATGATATATCACCCAGAGTCGAATGGGCTAGTGAAAAGAGCAAATAGGAAGGTTTTAAATATATCAAGAGTAACACTAGGGGGATCAGACCCCAACTGGGATATTGCAATACCTGCGGTACTGAGTACTCTGAATCATTCATATCATATATCAATTAAAATGTCACCGCACGAAGCATTGTATGGTACCCCAGTTAGAACGCCTTTCCATTTATTAACGTCTACAACTAATCTATCAAATCCTTTAAAAGAATGTATAAATGCAAGCAAAAGTCGTTTTGATATCCTTCGAAAGAATTTAGAAGAATCACAAATCATAATGAAAAGGAATCATGATAAAATAGTGAAGCCAACTAAAACATATACCATGGGTTATAATGTATACATACAGGTAAATTTACGTAAAGGACTCAATTATAGTCTAACACCTAATTTTGAAGGCCCATTTAACATTTTGGAAACATTAACGGCCAATAGGTTTAGAGTTCAAAACGTATCCTAACCCACTGATGAGAGAATCTTACCATTGGCTCACATAAGAAATTAAATTAAGAGGGAAAGAAGTGAGGGAAAGATTTTTATTTTTTCTTTATTACATTATATGTTAAAAGTTTTTCTTCTTAATACAGGATTAATTACATATATTTTTTCGTTACAGGTTTCTAAGATGAAGTTTTTGTTGTTGGGAGTGATATTGTTCGCTCAGACATTTTTCTCATGTGGAATGAGCTCTAAAACTAAAAGTATAAATTTTAAATATAGCACTATAGTTGAAAAACAAGAAGACGTTTTTATTACATCAAGTAACGTAGTTGTTGAAGTGCGTATGCAAGCAATTTTTCTCCCAGAGAATGACGCCATTTCAAGGTTTGCTGTCTCATTAAATGAAATGCATAAAAGACATTTTCCTTTTAATACAGAGAATTCGCTTGCATCGACACTAAAAGTTGCAGAGATGCTATCTGACGACTTGCAAAATAAGACTTACGAGGCAGAATCTTTGGCTCGTGACCTTTTGATGTGGACTGTAGGACACAATAATCTTGAGAAACGTAACCCGTTTATTTTTGCTGCACTAAACATCTTTGGTTCTATTGCAAGTTTAGGTTTAGGAATTTCCAATCGTCTTAAGATTATTAATCAAAATAAGAAAATGGAGTTCTTGACTTATGAAGATGAATAGATTATGTCAGAACTAAGGAATCAGTTAGCTTCAATCAATCATATTATGAGTTTAGTAAATGAACATTCTAGTAATATCAATCAGATTATGGAAAGTACAGGATTTGTTGGCAACGTTAACGTATTATGATTAAAAAATAGATCACATACATAACAGAATTACACATTTCATTGAGAAATCAAAAGATTATGTGGAAGCTATCACGTTAGCAACTAAAGGTGTACTGTCATCCCATTTGTTGCCAATAAGATACTTAAAGTTAATTGTGGAGAAAGGACGGGAGAAATTAGGTTATATTCCTTTGTTAGATGCACGTAGGTTAGAATTTTATTACAGCCTAATTACAGTAAGCATTGAAAATCCCAAGATTATGATTACATTTCCCTTTGATTCTTCCGATGCCTGGCAATCTTACAGGATATCACCATTTCCGACTTTCATGACGAATCACTCAAATCCAGTAATATCCAATTTGACAGGACACGTATTGATTTCCCCAGACAAGGAAACATATACGGTCATTAAAGACTTAATTCAATTAACTCACTGTTCAGACGCAATGGATAGAAAAATATGTACAGCTGACTCATTTGAATTCCATGAAAAATTTAATGGGTTCATGCGAGTTAGGTATAGTGCTAGACGGTGCTCTCTCCCATACAAATGAAAATTGTCTGGATAGGCTTTATCCCTTTGACAATAATAAGTTCAATTGCAGACTGAACAACAGCTCGTGGATACGATACAACAAGGCCGGCTTCAATGTATCATGCCCAGACGGGTCCACGTCCTATTCCCAAATCTTCGTTGCAGCAGATGGTTGTATCGGGACATCCCCCAACTACATGGTGCAAGGAATCAAGACTATCATCAGAGAACGAGCCTACTTCGCGAACTTCATGTGGTCAACAACAATTCCATCTTTACCTCTCCCATACAACGAACATGTAGCCTAGCGGTTGATGAAATTGACCGAGATGGACTACCCGTCACCGACTTATGCAGATCTAAGATTTTACATATTCCTGGCAGCTTTATGCATTACGGTGATGATTTTTATCGCCGTTAACATCTTTGTTTGGCGTAGGTTAAGGTACAATAGTTTGCAGCTCAAACAGAACGTTTTGCCATGTCCAGACAAAACTCCTTATTTAATTCAATTTAAAGCCGTTTGAAACTGGCCCCTTCATTCGCTCAAAGGAGTAAAAATATCTTGGAAAAGTGTTGTGTACGAAAAGCAGTTAGTACGCTAGTAATATGTAATTGAAGAGACTATTGCACATTTGCATTTTAAAAACATTTTTACAAACATTTTGATAATAAAAACCTTTAAAACTTAAAGAATCTATGGGCATCTGAATATATATATATATATATATATATATATATATATATATATATATATATATATATATATATATATATATATATATATATATATATATATATATACATACAAAACCGTGGTACGTGTACGTACCAGGAATTCGTGTTTCTGCACTAAAATTGTATCTTTACCAAGGTAACAAATATTTTTATTAATTACCGTATTATAAAAATCTATATTTCTGACAAAGGTAACAAGCATTCTTTAACAAAGTTACCGAATCATATGTATATCAGTATATTTTTGGGGTACCATATAATCGTTTGCTAGCAATGTACCATATATGTGATCTGTATTTATCATGCATTTTTTCTTTGCTTTGTTAATATCTGTTAATATGCATTATTATTATTATTTTTTTCATGTGCCTATTTGAACATTCATCCTCATTTGCTTATGGCTAAAGTTAAACCAAAAATAATTTATATATCCAGTCAAACTCCTAGTAAACATATTTTGACGTGTTGTTATTTTTTTTTTAAATTGAGATAGCTGGCCGAGCTTATGTAATAATTATATATTACATGTTTAAAACACATGACCTAATAGGTCACTGTGGAAGTAGAAGCGAGTGTGAGAAGTGCTGTAGTCATATCATAGCAGGGTGCGAATACCAAACCTCAGTAATGTAACATTTTTTATAAAGAGTAAACACTAACCCAGTTCGTGAGAAAGGTTGCCTGTGAGAACGGAACTGAGTATCTTCCAGTATTAATGTGGTGTTTACATAAATCATTAATTGCTGAAATAACTTTAACAAGCATATGGACATTTGTATCAGTTTACTCGACGATGTCATACGGAATGGTCATCCAACCAAACCAGCTATACTCCTGTGATGGAGATGTTAACACTGTTGTTCTTAAAGAATAAACCATTTTAAAGTTAACTTACTTCGACTTTACTTGAAGATGTAACGTACCAACTCTAATATTTAACACATTTTAGATGACATTTGAAGAGAACCCAAATGTGAGTTAACAACAGTAGCACATATATATATATATATATATATATATATGTATATATATATATATATATATATATATATATATATATATATATATAATGAACGGATTTTGAGCGAAGCGAAAAATTTAATTTTGGGTGAGGTAGTCATGTCGTCCTGATGGAAGTTCTTAATAGGTAAGTTTCTAGAGTATATTTGACTACAGTGATATTCCCACAGAATTTCACCTTAATGTATCCAGAATTATAACTCCTGGAGCGAATATCCCTAAATAATCTCACAGGGATATCGCATAATATCAGAGGACATAATCTTGACACGTCATATAGCTATCTTCACCCCGAACAGTACTAACGCTTCGAGGGGTTACAGTGACAAAAATCTGAAATGAGAATGAAAAGAGAGCCGCTCATAAGGCATCTCTCCTATTCCGTTTCCAGTGTGTATCTGATGAAGGCGGTAGCACCCTATTTATCCCTTGTAGCGATATACGAAGTGCTACAGATACTGTATTATAGGGAGGGGTCAATAAGCCTTTTTACAATAAAAGGAAGGGCCGGTCCATCAGGACTACAGGCTACCTCACCCAAAATTAGATTTTTCGCTTCGCTCAAAATCCGTTTTTTTGGGCTCAGGCCATGTCGTCCTGATGGAAGTTTACCAGAGCATTACTGTATCTGTGGATTCTCAATCAGTGCCGTACTCTCAAGAAAGTAGTTCCTGGTCCGTCTAGACCTAGAGACCTATGATGTTACCATCATACATCATTTCATCTAAACTTGAACTATGTTGGTGCTTCCTACCCCTTACAGAGGAAAAATTCTCGAGGAGTACATAATAATTATGGATGACAAAATGACAAGCTTGTATAGTGGTCTCGCCCTATACAATATAAAGCAAAGTTTGTATAAGAGTTACCAATGTAAGTATGAATTTGTGACACCTTCCCCAATGTAACTACTCTTATAAACTATTGGATAATGATTGTATCCGCATAGGAACAAATTTTGCCTCTCTGCCACTATCCCGTTAGGGTACAACGTCAACCCTTCCAAGGAAGGGTTAGGGTGAGTGGACTTTTGCTTGAATCAGGGAACAGTCTTAAAAGACATACCATGATAAAAATATCCATATTTTAATCTTAATGCTCAGTACATTTCTAATAAAATGAGTGTGGGCGAATAAGATGAAGGGTTCACTATGAACTAGTTTATAAAAATTTAATAAACGTACATATCAGATCAACATTTATAAAATTTATAAAATGTGGATGATATGCGTCAAAGCATAAAGAAAAACAGTCAACAGAAAATATTGTTTCGTCTACTAGGAAACCGATTTGCCACTTCAATTGAATTATTAATAATAATGATATTGTCTGTATACTGTTAATTTACACTAGCGTAAAAAATGCTTGGTACAAGTGTCCGTATTATGCTATAGTTCACCGACGTCAATGGAACAGTTCGTAAGGACACTTTCGTGGCCTATCACTCAGAGTTTAGTAACATACAGTGACTACACACGCACCCTCTTAATTAATCGTCCCAAATTAATTACACTGTTCCTCGCAGATTTAAAACAGAAGGTTAAAGAATTCTACCTGCTGCTACCACAGACCTTTTAAGTTGCTCCACTAGCTTTGCATAGTGCGTAAAGAACACCTTGGATGACTACCAGCCGGTGTACAAACAAGGATGTTCAAAGTCCACATAGTTAAAGAAATTTTATGGAAGAGGCAACTTTCCTCAGATCATGACTAACGGGTGTACTGTCTGGATCCGTTCTGCGAATAACACGGGTGAGTTTCGCTTTTAGTTATAGATAACTTTGAACCCATGGTTTCTCCTCTGAACAGCTGTCCTCCCATAAAGTCTGAAGTTCTATGAAGATAGATGTTAGGAACTCGACTGGACATGGAGATGCATCTTCCTTCAGAGAGCAGATTCTCTAGGGACCCCACCGGTTGGTGGGTACCTTGTTCCTGGTAAGAAACGTTGTTTCTGGAAATAGATTCAGTTCTCCCTCCAAGAGCTAGACGTGGCCTTCCTCTCTAGAGAGAGCCACTATTTCACTAACTCTGGCCCCCAAAGTGAGTACAAGAAGAAATATGACTTAAAATTCTAGGCCTTCTAAGCGCATTCCTCATTGTTCATTATTTATACACAATGAAGAATCTTATCTACTGACCATGCAAAGGGTCTTAGGAGGTGCTGAGGGCTAAGCCTAGCATGAGCCTTTGTAGTTCATTAAGAACGTCGTTAGAAAGGTAGACCTGTAAGGCATATGGTATCTGTCTTTTCAAGGCAGACTTGAACAATAGAATTGTGTACGCTGCTAAACCTTGCTCATGAAGGTGAATGAAGAATGATAAATAGGAATTTGTCGAGATTTCTTTTGGTTTCTTCGCCTTGACAAAGGATATCTGTTTCTTTTCTGAAGCCTCAAAATGTCTTCTGGTTTCCTCCAAAAGTCTAAAGTGACTTTTAACACCGAATATTTTTCTCATCGTTAAGGTGAGAAAATCATGAGATGTAGGTTCCGTGTTTTCTGTGATGAAGCAAAGACAGCCAACTCCTGTACTCGCGGAAACAGGGATGGATCCGGTAGTGGTACGAATTTTAGTCGTATTCCCAATGCCAGAGGGAACCACATGCTATTTGGCCACTTGTGATCCACTATTGCGGTTTTCCCTTCGAAGGATCTCAGCTTATCGAGGACCTTCAAAAGGAGGTTGTGCAGAGGGAACAGATAAATACTGGACCATCTGTTCTAGTCCAGGGACATAGCGTCCATCGCGTCCACTAGCGGATCCTCGTATGGGGACACGTAACAATCTATTTTCTTGTTGTCTTTCGTCGCAAAGAGTTCTATCTGCAGCTCTGGGACTTGACTCGAGATGAAGGAGAACGATCCTGCGTCAAGGGACCATTCTGACTCTATAGGTGTAAACCTAGATAGAGCGTCCGCTGTCACATTGCGGAACCCTTGAATGTGAACTGCTGACATGTGCCATTTCTTCCTTTCCGCCAAACGGAATATGGCCAACATCACTTGGTCGATTTGAGGTGACCTCGACCCTTGTCGATTCAGGCATCTCACTACCACCTCGCTGTGGGTCGAGTGGCAAGGAGAAACTTTCTTCAGTGTCAAAAGTACTGCCATGGCTTCTAGAAAGTTGATGTGAAATTACTTGAAAAGATTAGACCAAGCTCCTTGGACTCTCATCTGATGAGAGTGGCCTCCCCAGCCTTCCTTTGAAGCGTCTGTGTGGATAGTTACTGATGGGGAAGGAGGTTGAAGAAGTATTGATTTCTTCAATTGCTTGGCATTGGACCACAGCTTGAGAAGCGTTCGCAGTCGAGTCGGTAGTGGTCTTATTAGATCTCTTCGCGCGTTTGATGCGTATTTTCTCTAGACTCCTGTTGCATCCTTTATCTGTGCTCTTAGCACTGGGTCTGTTATCGAAGCAAACTGTAGAAAGCCCAGCACTCTCTCCTGTTCGCGTCTTGATATCCATTTGGATTTAAATGGTCTCTTGACAGATCCTGCTATTTCTTTCCTCTTCTTACCAGGAATGGAAAGTCGATGTAACTCCAAATTCCAGTAGATTCCCAACCACTGAAATTTTTGAGCTAGAGAAAGTCGAGACTTTTCTATGTTGATCTTGAATCCCAGATGTTCCAGGAACTGGATCACCATCTTAAAAGCTTGCATGCATTCTGTCCTGGATGCTGTCCACACCAGCCAGTCGTCCAAGTAGACTACTACTTAGACCAACTTGAGGCGTAATTGATGGACGGCTGCATTCGCGAGCTTCGTGAAAATCCTTGGGGCTATGTTTAGCCCGAAAGGCATGGCTCTGAAGGTGTAAAGTTTTCTATATAACTTGAAGTCTAGGTAGGAGGAGAGGTGACGATTAATTGGAACGTGCCAATAAGCATCAGACAAGTCGATAGAGACAGTATATGCCCTTCTGGGCAGTAGGGTCCTTATGTGTTGAAGCGTGAACATTCTGAACTTGTAGTTCACTATGAACTTGTTGAGTGGCGACAAGTCTAGAATAACTCTGAGTTTTTCCGAGTCCTTCTTTGGAACACGAAACAGCCTTCCTTGGAATTTTATGGACTTAACTTTCCGGATTACTCTTTTGTCTAAGAGTTCTCGGACATATTCTTCCAGAACGGGGGATGAGTGTTGGAAGAATTGAGGGAATTGAGGTGGTGGACTGCTCCAGCTCCAACCTAATCCATTTTTAATTAGGCTGTGGGCCCAGGGATCGAGGGTACAGCGATCCCTAAATAGCTGTAGTCTCCCTCCTACTGGAAGTATCTTACTTCTGCTGTTGTGGACCTGAGGCCTTGCCTCCTTGACCGCATCCTCCCCTGTATCCCCTTCCTCTTGAAGGGCATCTAGAAGAACCTCTGGCTGTTCCTCTAGCTCTCGAACGAAAGGAAGAAGTCTGCCTTTCGAAGGCTGTGTTAAAAACTGGCGACTGTGTCGCCACTTGTTGAGGTACCAGCTGGTACGTGGTTGGAGGTTGTGCCACTATCTGACGCACCGCGGTCACAGAAAGTTGTTGTTGATGTTGCTGTCGGTAGGGTTTAGCCGGCTGAGAGGATTGCCTAGGCCTTTTTGTCTTCCTCTTGGGTTGGGGACCCTCATCCGGAGAAGACTTTCTCTTAAGATCTAAGCCCCACTTTTTGAGAAGGTTCCTATTCTCTGTGGCGGCCTTGTCTACTACCTCTTTAAACACTTCATTGGGAAAGAGATCTTTACCCCAAATACGAGAGGAGATCAGTCTCCTCGGTTCGTGCCTCACCGCAGCCGATGCGAACACGAACTCTCTACAGGCTCTCCTAGCTTTAATAAAGCTATAGAGATCCTTCGTAACCGTGGCCAGATGGGTTTTGGCCAAAACCATGAACATGTCCTGGTTCTTGGGGTCACTTGCCATAGTTTCTAGTGTCGTTTGCAATGACATCGATGCCGCAAGTCTTTCCTTTGTCTCTTGCTCTCTACGCAAGAGAACCTCCGACAGGTTTGGAAGTGCCTCATCGAACTGACGTTCAGCAATATCAGCTTCCAGCTTCCTGACTGAGAGGGTAAGGTGTACGTCCTTCCAGTCTTCTTGGTCCAAGGGTAAGGTCAGAGATAACGGTTTGCACTCCTCCAAGGAGGGGCATGGTTTCCCTGCCTCCACCACCTTTAAGGCTGCCTTATATACCTTTTCCAAGAAGGGAAAGGCTCTGGTAGGAGGGGCCACAAAGGAGGGAAGCTTCTTACTCAAGGCGGGCACCTTTGAGTTAGTGAAGCCCCTCTCTTTCATCGAGCTCGCTAGTAGCACCTAAGCTTTGCTATGGTAAAAAGCTATGACCTCCTTCGGCTCCGTCTCCTCCTTTGAGGCTGGCTCCTTCCTAAGATGGACATAGCAGTCCGAATAAGAATCTTTGTTGGGCCAAAATTCCACTTCTTCCAGGGGAAATTTCTCCCAACTTTTCTGAAGTCACAATCTTCCCGGTTGTCATTGGCATGTGTTCGGCATACCTCCAAGGATTGGTATCCGAGCACAAAGGAAGATCTTTCACGCTGAGCCACTTTTGGGGCCTACGTGATGCTGCAAGTCTGCGTATCTCCAGTTTCATTGCAGCTTCCTTCTCATCATTCTTCCTTTAAATTTGTTGGATCATCTCAACAATGGAAGAAAGAGTCCTTCCCAGCTCATCTGGGAGAGCAGACGATGTAGAGGGAACAGGTTCTGGGTCCGGAACCGATGTAACCGACACCTCGTCGATATCTTCCTCTTCTACTTGAGGAGCCTGGAACAGCTCCTCCTCCTGACCTTCTTCCAAAAGGTCCTTCTCAGTAGAATCCGACACCTCCGACATCCTATCATCCAATTGGATGTCTTGAAGGGCAACCGAGACTTCAGAATATACTGGATTCTGGGCAGTTGGTATCTCCACCTGAGGCTGGCGGATGATTGTATCAGCCGATACTTTAGGGAAAAGGTAGGCCCTCATCTTCTCATTTGGAAGGTAGGGGCCTGAGGTGTTTTTCTGAAGACCCCTCACCCAGGATCGTAACATTTCCCTGGCAGCATCCCTTGACTCCGTCGATTTAGGGTTGCCAAAAGCCTCGGTAATCAGGGTAGAACAAACTGTACAAACCTTATGGTCCCAATACCAGAGATCACCTCTGGAGGCTGCGCATGCTGCGTGCCTCCTGCAAAGTTGATGTCCACAGAAGTTCTTACTCAGGACATTACAGAACACACTCCCGCACTTCGGATGGTCCTCCTGTAAAGAGAAGAAAAATCCATGAGTATCAAGTGAAGGCTTTTCACTTATATTGAAACATTTAGCTTATATAGAAAAGCTATAAAAGAAGAAGGAAAGACACATACTTGTATTTCCTGTCCAGTCAATTGCTGAAACCTCCCAAGATATTAAAACTAAGGTTAATTCTATTCTAGAATACCTTATGTAATTTCATAAACGGAAATTTAAGGTGTAGTTCACAACTTGAGATAAAGTTTTAATATACGGGATAGAAAGAATACAGAAAGAACTTACTTTCCATATATTTTACGGTCTCAACAAAAGGCTGTACAAGATAACATTAAGTATGATGAAGAACTTTAGTGTTTTCAGAAACTGTACTGTAGTTTTATCAATGCAGTGTGTACTATATTACAAATATAGCAACTACTGTACATCGCATGCTGTTGTGCCACACGGCATCTACCCCTGTATTGTTCAAGGATATACTATATTTAACTAATAGGGGGCAGCCCACTGATTCTCAAAAGTGTGCCGGCCGGCAATCATTGCCAGTCGACAGCTGAAAACACTGATACCCGGCTGCCGGCCGCTAATCGTAGCGGCCAGCAGATTCGGGGTGTGTTTCCACTGCCGGCAGGCAAAGGTAATAATACCCATGCCGGCCGGCAGTAGCCAAGAACCAGAGAACCTCCACCTGCCCGGCTGTCGGCTGTTAAACCGGCAGCCGGGTTAGGGGTATAACACAATAGTTAGACAAACAGAATGGATGTAAGGTTATAAGGCGGGATTGCCGTACGACCTTCCATCTAGAAAGAGTGAACTTATGGAAGAGGAGAATGTAGCATTCAGGCTTCCAAAGAATCCATAGCCTGCCGGAATCTAGTGGACACGTAATTGCCAGCCTGCAGAGAGCTGAGCCGGTCCTCCATCCTAACCTACACTAGGTACGGAAGTAGGAGTGCGGCCAAAAGATAATAAAATAAAGAGAGGTGGGGAAGGGATAAGGGTCCTATAAACTTCGTTCTAGCAAGAGACACACTCAGCAGTTAGGGAAGCTCATCCTAACCTAGAGTTGTCTATTAGGGAGGAAGACTGGCAATACTTGCTATCCTCCTCCCAGCCAGAACAAAGTTAGGTGAAGTTATTTCACCGGGCAACAGAAAAAACTCATTCTCCAGCCCGAGAAAAACAACACAGGACAGTCTGCTAGGCCACTAGAGGAAGGAATCATCTCTTACAGATTCCTTCCGACGTGGACTAGGGAAGCAAAGCTTCCTGTATCCGCCCCTAACCTAGCAAAGGAGACTCCTTCTCTATGCTAGGAAGAAGCAGACCACAGACTAGAAACTCTGATGTTCTTCCGTAACCCATAAAAACCAGTCACTCTGGTTATCAGGTCAGGACAGAAATATCCTAGAATAGTTATACCTGAATTATTATACAGATAGAACCGCTAGGATTAAGCCAAAGGCTTACTCAGAGGGAGAGAGGGATTGAACTTAGCCTCCGGAGGAGAAAAGAACAATCGTGGATGTGTGAAAGTATACTACTGTACCTAGATTACTAGCCTAGGTAAGGTGAGAATCGATTACCTAATTCACCGAAACTCTCTCGTATACAATCTTGGAAAGAACATTTAACAATATCTTACATGTATAAAATATTTGCCTAAAGCTTCAATAGAATAACACTCGGAAAACTTATATCATGCATGAAAGTATTAGAGCCAGACGCCTAGGCTACTAAGCCTCGCGAAGGGAAAGATCGGTAACCTAAAACACCGAACTAAAAACTAACGGCATTATATAAGCATTCCCAGAGGAGCTAAATAGCTAGATTATTAAAGCAAAACAAACCGGGAACATTGCTCTAGCTAACTAAATGACCCATAAATAGCGAGCGATAGCATCCAGGATGCCTCCGGTAGGCAACAGCTCTTGTTTACGTTAATATCACTTTTGATTTAATACAAAACGAGAGCTTACATTTATACACAGTAAAGATAATACTCAACTTTCCAGAGGCAGAAGAGGCCGGAGAAGTCAACAAAATGTTGAATTAAATGCAAAATAACGAGAGAACACAAGGGAAAACCCCTCGAAGCGTTAATACTGTTCGGGGTGAAGATAGCTATGTGACGTGTCAAGAATACATCCTCTGATATTATGCGATATCCCTGTGATATTATTTAGGGATATTCTCTCCAGGAGTTAGAATTCTGGATACCTTAAGGTAAAATTCTCTGGGATTATCACTGTAGTCAAATAAACCCTAGAAAGCTACCTATTAGGAACTTCCATCAGGACGACATGGCCTGAGCCCATATATATATATATATATATATATATATATATATATATATATATATATATATATATGTGTGTGTATATATATATATATATATATATATATATATATATATATATATATATATATATATATATATATATATATATATATATATATTTCCACGAATGCGACAGAAATGCATATCAACTGTTTCACTTGTAGAAAACTTGAAGACATTCAAATCTGCGCATATCATAATTCAATCGATCGTGAGTTGAAGATTCCTTTTAACTTTTGCCATTGCCTGCATATGAAACAGAAAGGTCATCCAGGAAGAGTGTGTGGAGAACGTCATCTGGAATCACAGAATAAACACCCATTCATTGCTAGTGCAAGTAAATTAACACCCAAAATACCGCCTGGACGGTTCCCTTTTCCTGGCATGTCTTTCAGATGGGTTATTACCTACTCTAACATGAAAGAGCTGTCTTTTTAAAAAGGTCTGAATGAATGAAGCAAATCACCTCATAGACTATACTCATGGATATTTTCAAGTATACCATACACCCATGTGGTAGGATAAGCTTTTTTACGATCAATGAATACTTTCACATGATTTTTTTTTTTTTTTGGAAGCAAATAAATCACAAACAGGTGACTCAAGATGGTCATGCAACTTGAATAAATAAAAAATTCATGTTGAGGTAGACCATCCTCTCAACAATTAGATCAAAAGGACACATACAAAAAAAAAAAATCCAAAACCCATCTTATTAAGATACTTTCTAAAGAAATCAACAGCAAATCATGGTAGATCAAAAATTGCTAATGTTAACAGTTCATCCAAGGTGCCTTCCAAAAAATATACCATATATTTTTTCCTCCATTCTGCAATGGAATGGCCAGAGTCTATTGGTCTGATACGAAGAATATAAGCAATTAATTAATGAGTATCCCCTATGATTGTATGGCTATAGGAGAGCAAGCTTGTTGCTAAATACCCATTGTCCTCGGGAATATGTTAGCTACAGGACACCATAATATCACCAAGTAGAGATGTCAGGATGCCTGACAACTTTAAATCAATCAATCAATCACCAAGTAGAGAGCTAATGCGGAAGTCTGGTATATGTTCGTCATGATGCTCCTCAAATATCTTTTGCTATTCATACCCTACTGCAGGTAGTGGTTGTACAAATTGATATAAGGGAAAAATACACAATTTGCTCTCATTACTTGTCTCAAGAGGACAACATATCGTATAATAATTTAGTGTACGTGAGTCAACAACTCCCTCAACCTTTTCTC
>NC_090741.1:2872352-2912352 GCF_036898095.1 Palaemon carinicauda | reverse complement strand
ATAGATAGATAGATATATATATATATATATATATATATATATATATTATAGGCAGTGCCCGCTACCAAGGCAAAGTATCATAGGGGTCTTGGGCAGCGATTTTTTTTTCCTAATAATGAGTGCAGTAAGGGGACCGGGCTCCGGGATCGGTTGGGGTACAGTAGGTGATCCGGGCTGATGCTAGACAGAAAGGGATATAATCATTAAAACATGATAGAGAGAGAGAGAGAGAGAGAGAGAGAGAGAGAGAGAGAGAGAGAGAGAGAGAGAGAGAGGCGTGTAGTTATGATGATTTTCAATCTTTAGATCTACAGTAATTTGATACAAAAAAGGTCTTTTAGGAAAAGTAAGGAAACAATTGATAGTTTTCTATATGTAGAATAAAATTGAAGTATCCCATCAGATTGCCATATGTGAAGTGGTATCACTTTTTTATACCCTTCAAGGATATATAACTTAAAACATTGGCGATAGTAAAAGATGCAGTATGTAGAAATTGTTAACAATACATATGGCAGCTGACTATATCATGCATTAACATCCAATTGACATTACACAATAAACTGCATGGTAAAAGATTTTATAAAAATTTAAATAAGGAAGATATATACAGTATTATATTTCTTACTAATATGATTTGAGTCCAAAATATATATGTAGAGTAAATTAAATTTGTATAGTAAAATGAGGTTAATATAAGCTCATTTAAAATATAATAGGAAAAAAAATACCCTTGGAAAATAACGTCGGCTGTGTTCAGGGATTATTTGGTATCATTTCACGATTTGATTTTCTGTATATGTCTGTCGCTTGAATGCACTACTAGTCGATTTAAACTTTTTGATGTACTATATATAGAATCTAGATGTTTATTTGCAGGATGATTGTAAACCTTCCTGATAAATGGTTAATCTTTTAGTTATTGAGTCAGTCAAGTATCGTTTTGTTGTGTGAAACTGTGTTGTTTTTCCCGACAGTGCATGAGACAAAATGGCTATGAAGAAATGTAGTATCAATATTATTTACATCCAGCATTTAGGATACTAAATAGTTAAAAAAAACCTGATATTAACTATCAATTAATCCATTTATGTGTACGTTAAACATAGAAGAGAGTAGTGCGAAGAACACTGGTGAGTGTTGTGCCCGATGACTTATATCCGATATTGTCCACAGAACAACAGGAAAATTGTTGAAAAATTTTAGTTGTCGGAAATCAAAAAGAAGTGCCAATTTTTTCTAAAACCGGAGTGCATTAAGATTCTTAATCCATGATTTTGAAAACCAATTTAGCGAGCAAAGATATAAAATATTTATAGACTTTAAGAGAAATAAAGTAATAATAATAATAATAATAATAATAATAATAATAATAATAATAATAATAATAATAATAATAATAATAATAACAATAAGGAAAGTTATCATTATCATCTTAATGATCATCATAATATTCTTAAAATGAAAATGTACAAACGCGCAACAATGATATTTCGTCTGATCTAAAACTAGAGAGAGCTATGTTTAATCATTTGGTCTTCTTGAAACATAGATATAGTCTGTATAAAGTCATAAAAAAAGAAATATAAATTTCTTATTGAAAATTTCGAAAGTCAATAAGGTAGGTAGTAGGTTGGCCAGGGCACCAGCCACCTGTTGATATACTACCACTAGAGAGTTATTGGATCCTTCGACTGGCCAGACAGTGATGCATTGGATCCCTGTCTCTGGTTACGGCATATTTTTTTTCTTTACCTATACACACAGAGAATAGTCTGGCTTATTCTTTACATATTCTCGTCTTTCCTCATACACCTGACAACAATGAGATACTAGATACTTCACCCAACGGGTTAATTACTGCACTGCAATTATTCAGTGTACTTTCCTCTTAGTAAGGGTAGAAGAGACTCTTTAGCTATGGTAAGCAGCTCTTTTAAGAGGAGAACACTCAGAAATTAAACCATTATTCTCTAGTCTTGGGTAGTGCCATAGCCTTTGTACCATGGTCTTCCACTGTCTTGGGTTAGAGTTCTGTTGCTTGAGGGTACACTCGGGCCCACTTTTCTATCTTATTATTTTTTTCTTCCTACTGTTTTTTTAAATGGTGGGTTGCGCAGTCTTAATAGAAGGGCCATGGATGCCTGGTGGTTTCTCAAGAGGTGGTGTTTTCCTTTTTCTGATTCTTTTTCTTCTCAAAACGATCCTTACTGTCCTCCCTTCAGTTGAAGTGCCTATCCTGGAGGGTATTTAGCCTTGGATGGTCTATTGGTTCCTCCATGTTGACCAGTTTTTCCGACTTTTTACTATAGTCTATGGGTTTCATCAATCACTTTATTTATAATTATTTACATATTGGCTTTTTTTATAATTCTTGTTAATCTTGTTTTTAAGTAGGATGTCTCTTTTTTTTTATTTCTATTAATTCTTATTAAGGGAAATCCGGAACCAGTACGTACTATATTTCGTCATTGTCATCTTCTGTATTCCAATATTCGTGGTCTTCATACAAATATTCAAGATCTTACAGCTGCGTCTAGACGGTATGATATTCTTTTTTGCTCAGAGACTTTGGTTTCTGATATGAAGCACTCATCTGAGCTTGTTATAAGTGGTTTTAAGAAGCCAATAATGTTGAAACGTGATGCCATCCTTAGGGTCAGGGGAAAGGCGGTGCATATTATGACTGAGTACCCTGCTTCGCATAAGTCCTGCTATCAATGTGGATGTCATGAGATTCAGGTAATAAAAGTTTGTAGCAGGCATAACAACTTTTATTTGTGTTCGATATACCAGAATCCAGACATGGATGATTCTATCTTCGATTGTCTTCTTACCATTATGGCTAAGATACAAGAAGATGGTAGAAAGGATTCTTTTGTCTTTGTTGGTGATTTTAATGCTCAACATAGGGAGTTGTTAAATTTTATCTCTCCTACCGATGGCCATTGTTTAAGAGCTTTACATTTAGCCTCTAAATCAGGCTGTTAGCAAATCATAAATGAAAGTACTCATAGCTCTAGCAATTGATTGGACCTTGTATACACTAACTCCCCTGGCGTTATAACTAGTAAGGTTGGTTCTCCAGTCGGGACATCTGATCATGCCTTGATTTCATTTGTAGTGAAGACTGAACAGCCTGTCCCTGATATATCATACTCTTGTAAAATTTATATGAAATCCCAAGCAGACTAGAATGGGACTTTGCATGATATTTTGTGATTGAATTGGTCACAATTATATAGTAGTGTATATCCTGTTGTCCCTTTGAATGTGAATCTAGTCAACATAATTGATAGGCGTATCCCTTCTCGTGTATTAAGGTACCAAGTAAAGGACAAACCGTGGTTCAATGATGATTGTAGACGTGCTTATTTGGAGAAGCAGGACGCCTATCACCTGTGGAAGGGTAACAGATCAGATTTGACCAGGAATAACTATACTCAGCTTCGAGCTATTGCTCTGAGATTTTATGCCTAAACTGAAAAGGAATACAATTTAACCAAAAAAGAAACCCTTAATGGTACAACTCAAGAACATAAATGGTGGTCTACCCTTAAATCTGGACTTTTTGGTGTTGATGCAACAGTTCCTCCTTTACTTAAACCAGATGGCTCAGTCACTCACTGTCCAAAGGAAAAGACAAACCTTTTGACTGATGTTTTTGACGGTAAATAGAATAATGAAAAACCTTAACTTCCTCATTCTTGTTTTCCTGAGGCTAAACTAACTAGTTTAGCTTTTCGATCTCGGGAAATTAAAGCTCTTTTGATGGACCTTGATGCTTAAGGAGGTGTAGATCCATGTGGTATTTTACCTTTGTTTTTTTATAAAGACAGCAGATTTCTTAGCTTCAAATTTATCTGTTATTTTGCGCAAGTTAGCAAGAATGGGAGCTTTTAGCACTTGTAAGAGAATTGGTGATGTTACTCCACTATGTGAATGTGTTTGTGGGAGCTCAAGTCCCATTGATAACCGCCCAATTTCCATAACTCCTATATTATCTAGAAATTTTGAACGTCTTCTGCCAAAACTTCTTAATAGGTTTGCTGAAGATAATCATCTATTCCATATTTGCAATTTGTTTTCGTAAAGGACTTTGAGCATGTGACGCACTTTTTACAATCTCCTATGCTGTGAAGAAATCCCTTGATTGTGGTCAGGAAGTTCGTATGATTGGCCTTGATTTTAGTGCTGCCTTAAACCGTGTTAATCATGAGGCCCTTGTTTTCAAACTCAAAGAGTTGAGAGTGGGTGGGTCGTTTCTTAGCATTATTATTGATTTCTTAAGTAATAGACCTCAAAGAGTTGTTATTGATAGGCACCATATGAGTATGGGAATATGATATCCTGTGTTCCACAGGGTAGTGTTCTTGGCCCATTACTTTTCATACCATATACACATGACATGTGGTTTGGCGTAGAAAACAAGCTTGTTGCATATGCAGATGATGCTACTCTCTTTGCATCAATTCCCTCCCCTGAACATAGATCTGGGGTTGGTGAATCCCTTAATAGAGATTTAGCTAAAATTAGTGCATGTTGCAAATTATGTGGTATGAAGTTGAATCCTACCAAAACTCAAAGGATGATTGTAAGTAGGTCAAGGACGGTGGCTCCACAACATCTGGATCTCAGTATTGATAATGTTTCTATAGATTTCTATGACTCTTTTAAAATTTTTTGGTGTGATTCTCGACGGCAAATCTACTTTTGAGAAAGACATTATGTCTGTCTTTTTTAACTGCACAAAAAAATTGGTTTATTGAGAAAGTCTTTTAAGATTTTCGTTGATCAATCTATTCTGAGGAAGTTTTTTAATTCTTTCATTCTATCTTGTTTCGGGTATTGCTTTCCTGTCTGGTGTCCAGATGTTGATTCTCATCTTAATTTGTTGGACAGAAACTTGCGGTGTATTAAATTTCTTATTCCTGATCTAGATATTAATCCTTGGCACCGTCGTTCAATTAGTTCATTATGCCTGTTGCATAAGATTTTTCCTAACTCTGACGATCCTTTACATTCTGATCTCCCTGGAAAATTCTATCCTGTTCGTAATACTAAGTAGACAGTTAATTCTAATATCCAGGCCTTCTCCATCATAAGGCTCAATACTACACAGTATTCTAGAAGTTTTATTCCAGGTGTTACTAAGTTGTGGAATGATCTTCCTTATCAGGTATTTAAATCATTAGAACTTCAAAGTTCAAAGTTGGAGCAAATGTTTTTATGTTGACCAGGCTGACATGAGTCTTTTTATAGTTTATATATGACATATTTGTGTTTGACGTTGTTAATAGTATATATATGACATATCTATTTTGACGTAGTTTCTGTTGTTAGAATGATTTATTGTTAATGTTTTCCCATCATTTATTTATTTTCTCACTTTCATTCCTCACTGGGCTATTTTTCCCTATTAGAGCCCTTGGGCTTGTAGCATCTTGCTTTTCCAACTAGGGTTGTAGCTTGGCTAATAATAATAATAATAATAATAATAATAATAATAATAATAATAATAATAATAATAATAATAATAATAATAATAATGTGATAATCACAAAAGAATAAATATGGTTATAGACATATCTTAATAAAACATGTTTCAAAAAAACCAAATGTATTTCTTTGGAGAAAATATAAATGAAATATTGCCTCCCTATATACTTATATATATATATATATATATATATATATATATACTATATATATATATATATATATATATATATATATATATATATATATATATATATGTATATATATGTATATATATATATATATATATATGTATATATATATATATATATATATATGTATGTATGTATGTATGTATGTATATATGTATATAATTGTATGTATGTATGTGTGTATGTATATATATATATATATATATATATATTACTACTTACATCAATCATATATATCTTTGTGTGCCACAAATATGCTCAGTTAGACAATCCATCGTCTTAATTTCCCTCCCATGCATCATTATTATTATTATTATCATTATTATTATTATTATTATTATTATTATCATTATAATTATTATTATTATTATTATTATTATTATTATTATTATTATTATTATTACTTGCTAATCTACAACCATATTTGGAAAAGCAGGATGCTATAAGCCCAGGGGCTCCAACAGGGAAAATAGCTTAGTGAAGAAAGGAAAAAAGGAAATTAAATTTTTTAAGAAGAGTAACAACATAAAAATAAATCTCCTATAAAAATACAAAAACTTCAACAAAACAAGAAGAAGACAAATATGGCAACAGTGTGTGCTCGAGTGTACCCTTAAGCAAAAGATCTCTAACCCAAGGTAGTGGAAGACCAGGGTACAGTGGTCATGGCACTACTCAAGACTAGAGAACAATGGTTTGATTTTGGAGTGTCCTTCTGCTAGAGGAGCTGCTAACCAAAGGTAAAGAGTCTCTTCTACCCTTAACAAGAGGAAGGTGGCCACTGAACAATTACAGTGAAGAAGAATTGTTTGGTAATCTGTGTTGTCAGGTGTATGAGGACAGAGGACAATATATAAAGAATAGGCCAGATTATTCAGTGCGTGTGTAGGTAAAGGGAAAATGAACCGCAACCAGAGAGAATGATCCAATGTAGTATTGTCTGGCCAGTCAAAAGACCACAAACTCTCTAAAATACCACTGATACATAAATAGGTTTAAAAAGGAAAAGTGGAAACAAAAAGAAAAACACTGTATGTACAAGTAATCTGTTTCAAGTTTCTCATGAGAGAAATCTTACAATCAATATCAATAACCTTATGCATAAAAAAGCAAAATAGATAGAGATGAGATGAATAGTATTACACATACTATAAAAAAAATCGAATTATTTTCTACATACTCCAAGACATCTACACTTAATGACACAATGAGGCAAATCAAAGAGAAATAATGAACACAGCCTCAGTTAACATCAGGGTGGTAGCAATTAGACCATAAGGAGTCTCTATGGGCTTATTTTTCTGTTCTTAGTGACCCTCTGCTATCTGTTATCTGCCATTCCCGTTATATGTCCTGCACATAGTCTTCTCTTTTTCTTACATCTTCCTTTTAAGATATTGTTTACTTCAATTTGCTCTCGTATCATTGTTGCTCTTTTACTGTCTCTTTGTGATATCCCCATCATTAATATTTCCACTGTTCTGTGAGTTGTAATTAACTTACTGTAGGTCCGTAACTCATTTTAGATTGAATTACATTACGTAAGACACGGGCAGCTTAGGTTTTTAGGTTCTAGTATGGAAGGACCATCAGAATCATTACTGTTCTTTAAAGAGAAAGTGGCATTTTACTTCGCATTCTCTATTCTTTTTTCACCAAAAGCTCTCCATCCCATGTGTATCCTTCTTTTAATCTTGGTGTATTATAGTGAGAAATTAATTATAGTGTGTCCTATGTATGTGCACTCATTAACAATTTATAAGGTTCGTCCACAATCCTTATTTGTTTTCACTCTCCATTTTCGTTGAATATTAGATTAGTTTCGTTTTTATTAATTTTCAGTCCTATATTCCTTCTTTTTCTATTCAAATCCTCCAGGGATTTACCAAACAGAACTATGTCATCTGAAAATCTTAAATTATTAGGATATATTCTATATACGTTAACTCCTTCATTTTCTTAATCTAACCTTTTTTTTCATAAGCATACTATGAGAAACACAGGAGACATAGGGTATACCTTCTTGACCCGAATATCAATTGGAATTTTTAACTATCCTTTTGTATTTTAGAATTTCTGTACTTTCTGTACAGATATCATCAAAGTGTACTAATATAAGGTTCAGCCATTTTTTAGTCGTAGTAGTGTTTTTCATTATTGCTGAAGTTGTGTCAAAAGAAAATGCTTTTTTAAATGACTATAAATCCAATGTATATTAGTTTGCAATTCCCTGATGATTTTTCTATTACTTGGATAAATATGTGCATATGGTCAGTTGTTGAATACCCAATTCTAAAGCCCCCTGCTCTATTGGTTACTGTTACTTTTGGTACTGGTTCAAGTGTTTTATTATTTATATTGGGAAAGTTATTTCTTACCAACATTATTTTATAACACCTTAAAGAAATCCTCTGCAATTTCTATAACTCTATTTATTTAAGTGAAAAAATTTCTATTTTCTTCCTTTAAAGCTAATATCTATTGATATCCTGCTCCAAGTTTTCTTTTCATTTTTACTTTAAAAAATCATCAATTGTTGTCGTATTGTGTTTATTAACATTTTGAGTTTTTAGTTTGTTTATTGGTTTTGATATATTTTTGCTAATCCTATATCATTTCCTTTTAATCCTGATTTCCAATCCTTTCTATCTTGAGTTTTTAGCTTTTTGATAGTTAGCCTTGATCATATCTAGGAACTTTTCCACCCATATATATATTTATATATATATATATATATATATATATACAGTATATATATATGTATATATATATATATATATATATATATCAATATATATATATATATACATCAATATATATATATATATATATATAAACACATATATATATTCATATACATATATATATATATACCCACATATATATGAATATGTATATACACACATACATATATATATATATATATATGTGTGTGTGTGTATATACATATTCATATATATGTATATATATATATATATATATATGAATATGTATATGTGTTTATATATATATATATATATATATATGAATATGTATATACGCACACATACAGTATATATATATATATATATATATATATATCATATATATATATATATATATATATATATATATGTATATATATATATATATATATATTTATATTTATATATATATATATATATATATATATTCATACTATATACACATGACATGTGGTTTGGCATAGAAAACAAGCTAGTTTCATATGCAGATGATGCTACTCTCTTTCCATCAATTCCATCCCCTGAATGTAGATCTGGGGTTGGTGAATCCCTTAACAGAGATTTAGCTAAAATTAGTGAAGAGTGCAAATTATGGGGTATGAAGTTGAATCCTAACAAAATCAAAGTATGATTGTGAGTAGGTCAAGGACGGTGGCTCCTCAACATCCAGATCTCAGTATTGATAATATTTCTTTAAATTTTTATGACTCTTTTAAATTTTTAGATGTGATTCTCGATAGCAATCACATTAGGTCTGTGTGTTCTTCAATTGCACAAAAAAATTGGCTTATTAAGAAAATCTCTTAAAATTTTCGGTGATCAATCAATTCTGAACAGGTGTTTTAATTTTTTCATTCTACCTTTTTTTGAGTATTGGTCTCCTGTCTGGTGTTCAGCTGCTGATTCTCATCTTAATTTGTTGGACTGAAACTTACGGTCTATTAAATGTAATAGTCCTGATCTAGATATTAATCTTTGGCACCGTCGTTCAATTAGTTCATAATGCATGTTGCATAAGATTTTTCATAACTCTGACCATCCTTTACATTCACATCTCCCTGGACAATTTTATCCTGTTCGTAGTACTAGGCAGGCAGTTAATTCTAATAGCCAGGCCTCCTCCATCATGAGGCACAATACTACACAGTATTCTAGAAGTTTTATTCCAGCTGTTACCAAGTTGTGGAGTGATCTTCCTAATCGGGTAGTTGAATCAGTAGAACTACAAAAGTTCAAAGTTGGAGCAAATGTTTTTATCTTGACCAGGCTGACATGAGTCTTTTTATAGTTTATATATGACATATCTAATTTTGACGTTGTTAATAGTGTATATAGGACATATCAGTTTTGACGTTGTTACTGTTTTTAGAATGATTTATTGTTAATTTATTCTCATCATTCATTTATTTCCTCATTCCCTTCCCTCATTGGGCTATTTTTCCCTGTTGGAGCCCTTGGGCTTATAGCATCTCTCTTTTCCAACTAGGGTTGTAGCTTTGCTAGTAATAATAATAATGATAATATATATATAACGGATTTTGAGCGAAGCGAAAAAATCTATTTTTGGGTGAGATGGCCATGTCGTCCTGATGGAAGTTCCTATAGGGTAGCTTCCTAGGGTAGCTTCCTAGGGTATATTACAACTACGGCGATATTCACAGAGAATTTACCTTAAGGTACCCAGAATTCTAACTCCTGGAGCGAATATCCCTACCAGGGATATCACGAAATATCAGAGGACGTATTCTTGACACGCCACATGGCAATCTGCACCCCGAACAGAGATAACACTTCGAAGGGGTCAATTGGCAAGAAAACGAAAACGAGAAAGAAAAAGGAGAGCCGTTCGCAAGGCTCTCTCTTCTCCAGTTTCGTAAGCATGCATTGCGCCGATTCTGGCGCCATCTGTATTCCTTGTAGCGATACACGAGGTGCTACAGATACTGTATGTAGGGAGGGGTCCTACAGCCCTTTCATAGAAAGGGAAGGGCGGGTCCATCAGGACGACATGGCCATCTCACCCAAAAATAGATTTTTCACTTCACTCAAAATCCGTTTTTTGGGGTCAAGCCATGTCGTCCTGATGGAAGTATACCAGAGCATTACTGTATCTGTGGATTCTCAGAACGTGCCGTACTCCCCGGAGGTATTTCCCCGGTCGACTACACCTAGAGACCTAAGATGTTACCGTTATACATCTTTTCAACTAACCATAAACCATGTTAGAGCTTCCTGCCCCCTACAGGGAAGAGTCCTACTAGACTCTGGGAAAGTCTCGAAGAGTACATATACCTATGTATGAATACCAGGCAAGCCAATATAGTGGTCTCACCCTATATTAAGTAAAGTATAATTTGTAAAGAACCACTGCGTCAATATGAAATATCGACCAGTTCTCCGCTCAATACTTGTATTGGACAAAGGTTTATATCCGCATAGGAGGAAGCTGTAAATCCGCCACCATCCCCTTATGGGGTGGAGTCCTCCCGCTAAGGGAAAGCATAAACCAATGCAACATTAGCTTGCATAAAGGAACAATCTATTAGAATTATCCCAGATAAATATACATAGAATGAATGCTCAATTGTATCAATAAATTGACACAGGTGAAGGAGACGCAAGGTTCTCAAGAACAAGTTTATTGACAGACAATAAACAGACAGGTTAACAACAATATATATATATATATATATATATATATATATATATATATATATATATATATATATATATATATATATATATATAAGAAGAGGATAACCAAAACTTTAAGCATAAGTATGATAGTAAACAGAAACTTGTTTATCTGAAAGAAAAACATTAGTGCCACTTTTAACATACCGAGGTATCAAAGTCAGAAAAGTCTGTATTACTAATCAGTTACATTAGCGTTAGAAACGCTCGGCACACATGTCTGCACTTATGCTAGGTTCACCTTTGGAAGTGGAACAGTCAACGTGGGCAACTCAGTGCCCTCACTTAGTTTGTAGCACAGTATGTAACTACACACTCACCCTGGAATTAATCGTCCCAATTAAAACCACTGTTTCTCGCAGAGTTAAACAGCAGGGTTAACGACGCAACCAACTGCTACCACAGAACTCTTTAGTTGCTCCACTTGCTTCGCATAGTGGTGAAAGAACACTCTGGAAGACTTCCAGCCAGTGTATGAACGAAGATGTTCAAAATCCATACAATTAAAGAAATTTAAGGATGAGGCAACTTTCCTCGGATCGTGACCTGCGGGTGTACTGTCAGGATCCGCTCTGCGAATAAAATATGTGATTTTCGCCCTGAGTTGATTCAGTGATAAATTTGAGCCAGATGTTTCTCCCCTGAATAGTTGACCACCCTTGAAGTCTGAAGTTCTATGAAGATAGACCTTTAGGCATTCTACTGGACATAGAGATGCATCTTCTTTCAGAGGGCAGATTCTCCAGGGACCCCCCCTGTTGGTGGGTAACTAATTCTTGGCGAGAAACGTAGGATCCGGAAACAGGTTCAGTTCTCCCCCATCCAGGAACTGAACACGACCTGCCTCTCTCGAGAGGGCTACAATCTCACTAACCCTGGCCCCAGACTCGAGTGCAAATAGGAAAATAACTTTTTGGGTCAAATCTTTTAACGCACACTCCTCATTCCTCAACAGAGAAGCGAAATGAAGAACTTTGTCTAAAGACCATGAAATGGGCTTTGGAGGTGCTGAAGGTCTGAGCCTAGCGCAGGCTTTCGGAACTTTATTAAAGATCTCGTTAGCGAGGTCGACCTGGAAGGCATATAGAATGGGTCTTGTCAAAGCAGACTTACACGTCGAAATCGTGTTAGCTGCCAACCCTTGACCATGGAGGTGGATGAAGAAAGATAAGCAGAAGTCCGTCGAGATCTCCTGCGGATTCTTTGCCTTGACAAGGGCAACCCATTTTATCCAAGATGACTCATATTGCCTTCTAGTAGATTTGCACTTATATTCCTCTAGGAAGTCTATGCTGGCTTTCGAAATCCCGAAACGCTTTCTCCCCGCTAGGGAGAGAAAATCATGAGCTGCAGGGTCCGGGTTTTCTGTAATGAAGCGCAGACAGTTGACTTCTGGACTCGCTGGGTCAGAACTGGATCTGGTAGCGGTAGAAACTTCAACCGTAGTTCCAATGCCAGGGGGAACCACACGCTGTTCGGCCACTTGTGGGCCACTATTGCCCCTACCCCTTTGAAGGATCTCAGTTTGTTGAGGACCTTCAACAGAAGGTTGTGAGGAGGGAACACATAAATCCTGACCATCTGTTCCAGTCGAGGGACATCGCGTCCACTGCTTCCGCTAAGGGGTCCTCGTACGGGGACACGTACAGAGGCAACTTCTTGTTGTCTTTCGTCGCAAAGAGGTCTATCTGCAGTTCTGGGACTTGACTCAAGATGAAGGAGAATGATCCTGCATCTAGGGACCATTCCGACTCTATCGGTGTGAACCTGGATAGAGCGTCCGCTGTCACATTGCGGACTCCTTGAAGGTGAACTGCCGACAGGTACCACATCTTCTATTCCGTCGATCGGAAGATGGCCAACATCACCTGGTTGAGAGGTGGTGACCTTGATCCTTGTCGATTCAAGAATCTCACAACTACCTCGCTGTCCAGCACCAACTTTATGTGGATCGAGTGACGCGGGGAGACTTTCTTTAAGGTAAGGAGCACTGCCATAGCTTCTAGAAAGTTTATGTGAAAGGTCTTGAATAGCTTGGACCAAGTCCCCTGGACTTTTTTCCGATGAGAGTGACCTCGCCATCCCTCCTTCGAGGCGTCTGAGTGAATTGTCACCGACGGGGGAGGTGGCTGAAGAAGAACCAACTTCTTTAGATGTCTGGCTTGGGACCAAGGCCTGAGAAGAGTACGTAACGAAGCGGAACTGGTCTTCTCAGATCTCTTCGCGCATTTGATGCATAACTTCTCCAAACTCCATTTGCATCCTTTAGCTGTGCTCTTAGCACCGGGTCTTTCACCGAAGCAAACTGGAGAAAACCCAGTACTCTCTCCTGTTCGCGTCTTGATATCCTTTCGGAATCTAGAAGTCTCTTGACAGAACCCGCTATCTCCTTCATTTCCTTCGCCGGGATGGAGAAACGGTGTGACATTAGGTCCCAGTCGATTCCCAGCCACTGGAACTTTTGAGATGGAGAAAGTCGAGACTTTTTTCTGTTGATCTTGAAGCCTAGATACTCTAGGAACTGGATCACTTGAATAGAAGCTTGCAAGCATTCTGTCTTGGATGCTGCCCACACCAGCCAGTCGTCCAGGTAGGCTACTACCTGAATTCCCTTTAGGCGTAATTGTTTGAGAGCTACGCTCGCAAGCTTCGTGAAGATCCTTGGAGCTATATTTAGCCCGAATGGCATGGCTCTGAAGGCGTATAGTCTTTGTTGTAGTTTGCACCCTAGGTAGGGGGAGAGTCGACGGTTGATTGGAACGTGCCAATAGGCGTCTGACAAGTCTATGGAGACGGTATATGCCCTCTTGGGCAGTAAGGTCCTTATGTGTTGCAGTGTTAGCATCTTGAACTTGCAGTTCACTATGAACTTGTTGAGTGGCGACAAGTCCAGAATGACTCTGAGTTTTTCCGAGTCCTTCTTGGGAACACAAAACAGCCTCCCTTGGAATTTGATGGACTTTACCCTTCGGATCACTTTTTTCGCCAACAAATCTTGGATGTACTCCTCCAGAACGGGGGTGGAGTGTTGGAAAAATCGAGGGCACGGGGGTGGAGTGCTGTACCAGCTCCAGCCCAGTCCATTCTTGAGTAGGCTGTGGGCCCAGGAATCGAAGGTCAACCGATCCCGAAAATTCTGAAGTCTCCCTCCTACCGGTATCATCTCACTTGGACTGTTGTCCTGATGTCTTGCCTCCCTGACCGCGACCACCCCTGAATCCCCTTCCCCTTGAGGGGCGCCTAGACGAGCCTCTGGCTGCTCCTCTAGGCTTTGCTCAAAAGGAAGTTGACTGCCCTTCGAACGTTGGGTTGAATGCCGGGGACTGGGTTGACACGGCCTGGGGTACCCACTGGAAAGTGGTCGGGGTTTGTGCCACCATCTGCGGCACCAAAGGCATCGGCAATTGCTGTTGCTGTTGCTGTCCAAATGGCTTGGCTGGCCGAGACGGTAGCCTAGTCCTCTTAGTCTTCCTCTTTGGTTGAGGACCCCCATCCGGGGAAGACTTTCTCTTGATAGACAGGCCCCAGTTCTGGAGAAGATTTCTATTCTCCGTGGCGGCCTTATCAAATACTTCTTTAACCAATTCGCTAGGGAAAAGGTCTTTGCCCCAAATGTTGGAGGAGATTAGTTTCCTTGGCTTGTGCCTCACCGTAGCCGAGGTGAACACGAACTCCCTACAAGCTCTCCTCGCCCTGACGAAGCTGTAAAGATCCTTCATTACTGTGGCAAGATGAGTCTTGTCCACTACCATGAACATTTCATGGACCTTGGGGTCACTTGCCATCGTCTCAAGAGTGGTCTGAAGAGACACTGAGGCAGCCAGTCTTTCTTTTGTCTCGAGCTCTCTCCGCAAAAGAAAGTCAGACAGCTTAGGGAGGTTCTCACCGAACTGACGTCCGGCAATATCAGCCTCCAACTTCCCGACTGAGAAGGTAAGATGGACGTCCTTCCAGTCCTTGTGGTCCATAGGTAGGGCCAGCGACAAGGGTTTACACTCCTCCAGGGAGGGGCAAGGCTTGCCGGCCTCGACTGCTTTTAATACAGCCGCAAACCCTTTCTGCAAAAAGGGGAAGGCTCTAGCAGGAGAGGACACAAAGGAAGGGAGCTTCTTACTCAATGCAGCTACCTTTGAGTTCGTGAAGCCCCTCTCTTTCATCGAAGATGAAAGCAAAGCTTGAGCCTTAGCATGGTCCATCACTATGACCTCCTTCGGCTCTGTCTCCTCCTTTGAAGATGGTTCCTTCCTCAACCGGACATAACAGTCCGGATATGACCCTTTGCTGGGCCAGAATTCCACCTCCTCAAGGGGAACTGAGCCCAACTTATCCGACATGACGATCTTTCCAGTCGTCAGCGGCATGTGATCAGCATATCTCCACGGGTTAGCATCTGAGCACAAGGGAAGGTCTTTCACATTAAGCCTTTTCTGGGGGCCACGTGATGCTGCAAGCTTCTGCATCTGCAGTTCCATTGCAGCTGCCTTCTCTATATTCTCCTTCTGCATTTGTTGGATCATTCCAACAATGGAGGAGAGGGCCTGTCCCAGCTCTACTGGGAGAGCGGACGATGTTGAGGGAATAGGTTCAGGGGTCTGAACCGGAGCAGCCGACACCTCGTCGGCCTCTTCCTCTACAATGTCTGGGGCTTGATCTTCATCCTGGCCTCCTGCCAGGAGGTCTTCCTCCAGACGCTCGGACACGTCTGACATCCTGTCGTCCAACTGGATGTCTTGCAAGGCGACCGCGACTTCAGCATCCACCTGGATCTGAACTAGGGGGATCTCCTCATGAGGCTGGGGAATCACTGCATCAGCTGATGCCCTAGGGAAAAGGTAAGCCCTCATCTTCTCACTTGGAAGATAAGGTCCAGAGGTGTTCTTATGGAAGCCCCTTACCCAGGTACGAAGCTTCTCCCTTGCTATATCCCTTGATTCCGCTGTCCTAGGGGAATCAAAAGCCTCAGTAATCAGGTTGGAGCACACGGTACATACCTGGGGGTCCCAATACCGGAGATCACCCTTGGAGACAGCGCATGCTGCGTGCCTCCTACATAACTCATGTCCGCAGAAGTTCTTACTGAGGACGTTGCAGAAAGCACTTCCGCACTTCGGACGTTCCTCCTGTAAAGAGAAGAAATTTCCATGAGTATCAAGTGAGCTACGTATCACTGGATATGCACAGTTAGCATAACAAATCAGAAAGGAAAGACACACTTGTGTTTCCCGCACAACCAAATGTTGCAGCCTTCCAGATAATAAAATCGTATGGTTAATCTGTCGTAGAGTAACCAATGACAAATTTCCAGAGGAAACAGGTGGAGCTCACACCTAAGCTATGATTTTAAAATACCGGATAATAGACAAGAAAGAACTCACTTTCTTATCTGTAAGGCAACACCAAAGGTCTGTGCAAGACAACACAAAAGTGTTAGAACACACAGTGTTGTACCAATACCATACTATAGTTTTCTCCCTACAGTATATGCCATACTGAAGAATACTGGTACAGTATAGAAGGTAATGCGCCGGCCGGCACTTGCCGGCCGGCACACACCATAACTAGCTTTAAAGTATACTACTTAACAGCTATAAGGCGGCAGAACGCTGGTTCAAATGCATGTGCCGGCCGGCAGTAACTGCCGGCCGGCAACAGCCAATGTCGGCTACACAAGGTAGCACCCGGCTGCCTGCCACCGCTCGTAGCGACCGGCAAACAAGGGCGTGACAATGGCCGGCCGGCAAAGGTAAACAACCGATGCCGGCCAGCAGCAAAAGAACCAGAGAACTCCGACTGCCCGGCTGCCAGCCACATAGGCCAGCAGCCGGGTCGGGTACAGCACTAGAAGAAAACAGAATGGATGCCATGATAAGAGAGTGTACTACCTCAAAGCCCGGCAATCCGAAAGAGTGCAAGTAAGGAAGGGGAGAATCTAATTCAGGCTTCCTGACCAATGCCGTCTGGCTCTACAGACAGACATGGATGAGGGACCAAGGGAGGTCCGGGCAGCACTCAAAGCAGAAGACCTTTGCCGGAGGGAGCTCAACCCCAAGCCAGACAAACACAGACACAGACTAAAAACTCTGATGTTCTGCCCCTCTCTGAAGCCAGACTTACTGGAACAGGAAGGTACAGTAACACCCCAATATAGTTGTATCGAAAATTAATTCAGATAAACCACTAGGGTTAAGCCCAAGGCTTAAACAGAGGGAAATGGATTGCATACCATCTCCGAAGAAAAGAAAGCAACTGGGGAGTATGAGAAAGTATACTAAGGCTCCATAGGCAACTTAGCCTAGGCACCAAGAGAATCGATTACCTAAATCACCGAAACTCACTCGTATACTATCTTGGAAATAATCAATATAATCTTAAATATATAAAACTGCCTAAAGCTTCAATAAAATTTTAAAACACTCGGAAATCCAAAATTCATGCAGGAAAGTACTAGGGCCAAACGACTAGGCTACATGGTCTAGCGTAGGCCAGATTTGGCGAATACTTCGCCAAAACAAACAATACTAAAAGCACGAATAAGGAAATCCTATGTAACGCTAAATAGCTAAAATTATTAAAGCAAAACAGCAGGGAACATCGCTCTGGCTAACTAAAACTCATACCTAGCGAGCGACAGCGTCCAGGACGCCTCCGGTAGGCAACGGCTCTTGTAACAAAGATTATTACTATTAATCACTTTAAAATCTACCAAGAGCCTACATTTATACATAAAAGAAATGGTACTCAACTTATCAGAGGCAGACGAAGTTGGAGAAGCCATAAAAAGATGATTAAATCCAAGATTTTGCGAGAAACACAGGAAAAAAACACCGAGTTGTTAAGCTACGCAAAAAGGAATACAGATGGCGCCAGAATCGGCGCAATGCACGCTTACGAAACGGGAGAAGAGAGAGCCTTGCGAACGGCTCTCCTTTTTCTTTCTCGTTTTCGTTTTCTTGCCAATTGACCCCTTCGAAGTGTTATCTCTGTTCGGGGTGCAGATTGCCATGTGGCGTGTCAAGAATACGTCCTCTGATATTTCGCGATATCCCTGGTAGGGATATTCGCTCCAGGAGTTAGAATTCTGGGTACCTTAAGGTAAATTCTCTGGGAATATCGCCGTAGTTGTAATATACCCTAGGAAGCTACCCTAGGAAGCTACCCTATAGGAACTTCCATCAGGACGACATGGCTTGAGCCAAAATATATATATATATATATATATATATATATATATATATATATATACATGTATATATATATATATATATATATATATGTATATATATATATATATATATATATATATATATATATATATATATATATATATATATGTATATATATATATATATATATATATATATATATATATAATATATATATATATCTATATATATATATATATATATATATATATATATATATATATATATATATATATATATATATATATATATATATATATATATATATATATATATATATATATATATATATATATATATATATATATATATATATATATATATATATATATATATATATATATATATTTATATATATATATGTATATATATATATATATATATATATATATATATATATATATATAGTATATATACATATATATATATATATATATATATATATATATATATATATATATATATATATCTATATATATATATATATATATATATATATATATATATATATACATATAAATATGAACAGTAGTACCAAAGTTATTATCTACAAGTTTATTGCTAAGCTTTCGGGTAATCTATTTCCATCATCAGTCTTAAGAAAATAGATACATAGATAAATCATAGGTAAAAGTATAGTTTGATAAATATTAAAGCCAAAAATTTTAAGGTAACACTAAAATTATATTGAATAAAATGAAGATAATTTAAAACTATAAAACCTATCTAATTATTCAATTAAATATCAAAATCCCAGCGCTATATACCCACGTAAATTAGAATGAAATGAAAATCAATTCATACATTCCCGACCCAGGTTTGGTTTAATTTGATATTGAAATATTACCTCCATCATCACAAGGACGAGACCATTCTATAAGGTGGTCAAAAGGGAAATATTTTCCTCGTTTGGACCAAATTGGGGAGTGATCTCTGATAGCTGGAAGGTGTGTTTTTTGTCATATAATTACCTGTTCTTGGTGAACGACCGTAATTTTTTTTTTTTCGAATGTTTCCTGCTGTTAGCGACCATGTTTTTAATAATTTCAGGGTTAATTCATGCAAGTATCCTACATCCTTTTTAATACTAATCATCATTATTGCATCTCTATTGTCAATATCAAGAAATCTTTATATGCCATTCTCACAATAGAAGCTAGTGCTCATACTCAACCTATGTTACTAATGTTGTAACTACATATCGGTGTGCAATGCTAATGATAGGAAATGCAAGTAAATTATAATCTCTTAAGGTTATAGAAAAAATAAAACCTCACAATTTGGGACTTTATCCATGTGGTAGTATTGATAGAACTCATTTCCTCTCTCATCTGAACCCTATATGTTTTCTGTGTATTCTTCAGACAACTTAAATCTACTTTCCTTTTTCCCCCCCTTTTTTTTCTTTTAGATACCTTACCTGAAATCCTTCTTCATAAAGACAGGGACATTCTTCCTTTACAAATTCTCCTGGATAAAACATATGACAAGGACTGTTGCCAAAAATTTAAATCTTTTTGAAAGTCTCTTCAATGTGATTATAGAATGAGTACAGTGTAAATAATATTCATATCACCATAACTAATTCCATCTTCGTCGTTTATTTAACAATGATATCTTTTCTTCGTTATAAGAAGAAAGTTCTAAGAATTGTTTCTTTACTTGTCTCAAAAGACCCTTTTTCTTATAGATTTCAATAAGGAAGACTATAAATCATAACATCTGTAATATTTGTAAATTACATGATTAAATCCATGATCCAAGGGATCAATGTAGAAGATAGGAGGAGTGTGAGAAACGTCAAGTCAGTCATAAACAGGATGCAAAAGCCAAACCTTTGCAATGTAACATTTTTCATGAAGAGTAAACACAATACAAAGTATACCGTGACAAAGAGTTGAGTGTCTCACCGGATCTAGATGGCTTCCTGTATTAATGTTGTGTTTACATATTTACATAAATGCTGAGATAACTAAGTATACGTTATCATCAACACATGATATTTTAGTTAGTTCTTGTCAACATCTCATACGGAATGGTCATCCGACCAAACCATCTATACTCCTGTGATGGAGCTGCTAATAAACTGTTTTAAAAGTTAACTTACATAGACTTATTCAGAAGAAGTAACCTGCAAGTCTAAAAATACATAGCACATTGAAGAGACATTGATTGGAACCATAATGTGTGTTTATAACAGTACCACAGCAACACATCTACATGCCTTTTGCTTCTGAAATCACTCTCTCTCTCTCTCTCTCTCTCTCTCTCTCTCTCTCTCTCTCTCTCTCTCTCTCTCTCTCTCTCTCTCTCTCTCTCTCTCTCTCTCTCTCTCTACAATATGTTTGTAATTTTACTCCTTATATTTAAACGATTATATCACTTCATGTATAGCATCACCACTAATCATCAATAACGGCCGATCCCGGACCTGTCATTGTTCTCCTGCATGAGAAAAACAAAATTATGCTGCCCGGAACCTATGTTACTTTGTCCGGTAGGACGCTTTATCTATCGTCTAAACTGGGCTTCAGAGAGAGAGAGAGAGAGAGAGAGAGAGAGAGAGAGAAAGAGAGAGAGAGGGGGGGGGGGGCTCTTTTGTTTCTAGAAATGCTTGAACTGCCCATTGCTAGTTTGCATAGGATTTTTTATTCTGACCATCCTTAGCATTCCGATCTTCCTGGACAATACCATCCTGTTCATATCATTAGGTATGCAGTTAATTCTAATAGTCATTCTTTCTCCATCACAAGGCTCAATATTGCACAGTATTCTAGAAGTTTTATTCCGTTTGTACCATATCATGGCTGTTTCGCCAGCTTTAAGCTTCCTTCCAGAAAGGTATTAGTAGTTGGGTGGATCTTTCAACTAGAGTGGACGGAAACTATTAGCTGCAATAGAACCTTATTATGCATTGAACTTTGAATTGATAGCTCCAACTGCTTTCTCGATTTTGATTGGAGAACGTTAGATGATTGGCATACTAGTGATACTGCAGTAATTATTAAAAAAACACCAACAATAATCCACCATTACAAAGATCCCCGATATTGAACTTTAACAGGGCAAACTGGAATAGGTTTTGTGATCTTTTCAAAATTGAAGGGAATGTATTACTAACTGAAAGTCGCAATAATGCCAGAGACTTCTTTAAGGGAACTCTTCGCAGAGCATGGGTCAATTAAGTTCCCACAACCACTGATTATTTCAAATGATTACCAGCCTCTTAGTGGTTTTCAAAATTAATGGTCCTGCACATAGCCACTAGATTGTCTTTAACTTAATTGCATAGGCGCTGTACATAGAAGAATTTGATAATATACAGGAAATGTAGAGCAAAGCTCCATCGTAAAATGAAGGAAGCTAGGCGCCAGTCTTGGATACGTATTGTTTCCTCAGTCAACAGTAGCACAGCACAATCTCCTGATTTGAGGGAACCAAAAAATTATAACAGGCGAATTTACAGCCAACCCACCACCAGTGTTTAAGATGAATGGTCAGTATGTGACTAGAGCAATCGAGGTTATCAATGTCTTGTCCGATCATTTCTCCAATTTATTATCAAAGTGTAGAGCAGCTCCTTGTCACCAACAGAAGTGGTGAAGAACGGAAGATTTTAAAATTTAAAACAGAAAAGGACGAATCTTACAAAGCTCCTTTTACTGCAAGGGAATTTGATTCCGCACCTGCTACTTACAATGATATTGGGTCTAGTCCTGATGGAATGCCATATGCAATGATCAAACATATACAGTACCTGTAAAGATAAGTCATTTATTTCAAACATTATTAACAGAATATAGGGTAATCACTGTTATTCAAGTGTTTGGAAACTAGCCATATATTTGCATTTTTGAGACTGTATTAATAAGTTTTTTAGCAGCAAACTATCGATCGATTGAATTGACATTTTGGTTATTTGAGATCATGGAGAAGCTGGTTAATACAAGACTGGTGTGGTACTTGGCGAGGAAAAGTATTTTATTAAGTAACCGTCGTGGATTTGAAAAAAAAAAATGCACTCAATGACTGATGTGTTGGAATGAGTTCATTCCTCTATTCGTGAAGCCTTTGCTCCCAAACATCGCGATGAAACGTTTTTTTTTTCTTTTACCTTTCAGAGGCATAAGATACTGCATGGAGATATGGTGTTACCTAATACCATAAACCATTCATAATTTTGATTGAGAGGAGTGTGCTGACTGTAACCCTTTTTGAATTAGCCATTATTGGGATATTCTCTCTCATTCCCGAAGATATTTTCTCAACACTCTTTATAGATATTCTCTCCATACCATTTGCTGGAGCTAAAATGGCAATGGTTGGGAGAAAACTACAACTCTCAATTGATAATTCACTGAACTGATATAGATTAATTCAAGTTTTTAACAAGAAAAACTGTTGCTGTATATTTCTACCATATTCCGTGAGTACATCCAGACCCCGATAGCTGCATTAAAGGAAAACAGATCACATTTGAAAGTGCTGCTAGATTTTTAGGATTGATATTTGATTGCAGGCTGACATAGGTACCTCACTAGAGGTCCTAAAAAGTAAAATATATTGAGGCTCTGAATACTTTAAAAGTTTTGTCTTATACATCATGGAATAGAGACTACAAAACTATTCTAAACTTGAAAAAGGCCTTAATTTGTCTCAACAATTTCTATGTGTAAAATATACCCCTCATCCAACCAAGGCTGTTTAAGAATTTTATATCTTATGCACCATATAGGTGTCAGATATGTCACAAAAGGCTTTAGAACTTCGTCAATCCTAAGCCTTGTAGTTGACGCTGGAGAATTACCTTTAGACTTTTACTGAAAGTCTTTTATGTTCAGTGTTACGAAAGGTTGCAAAGACTTCCTAATTATTTAGCCTCACATACTATAAACCTTTTCAGACAATGCAGATATTTTGAGTTGCACCCAAAATCTCCTCAACCTTAAGTTTTTGGGGTAAAACCACCAACAAATTCCTCCCATTTAGGATATAATCAGCCCCTTTATGGATATTACCAAAAAAATATCTTTCTGTAGATATTTAATTCCTATAAAATATAACATGAGTGACTTAGAATTAAGGTCTACTTTTATGGAACAGATTGCAGAACATAGGGAATCTACTTATATATATATATATATATATATATATATATATATATATATATATATATATATATATATATATATATATATATATATATATATATATATATATATATATATATATATATACTAATGGCTCCAAAGCTGATGCTGGCGTTGGACTTGGAGTATATAGTATTGCTTTAACTGTAGAGGTGTACTTCACCATGTATCTCCTATGTTAACTGCCTAACTATATGGCATATAAATTGCAATGGGAAAAAATATCGTTAAAGAAAAGAAAAATTTTACCATTTCTGTTGCTGCTAGTCTTCAGAAGTTTACTAGCATTCAATTTCACTAACCATCAGCTTTAAAGGTTTCAGAGTGGGTTTTTATTATTTGGCTGATATGTATAACAGTATAATTTTGCCTGGTTCGGGCACACACAAGTTTGTCTTGAAAGGAGAATACAGAATTACTGGCAACAAAATGTTGCAGCTACGTTGCTATCAAGAAGGTATCCCATACTCTGTAATGATTTTCCACCAGGAATTAAGAGTTTCTTTTTTAATAACTGACAACAGAATTTGGATAGTTTAGAAGAAAATAAGATGAGAGAAATAGTGAATGTTATTTTTCCTTGGAGGTATAACATGCTGCCAAGCAAGTGAGAGGCTACATTGTCGTCTCCACATTGGTCACACTCAGTTGGTACACGAGTTTTTGATGATTAGCGAGACATCCGTCTCTTACTAGCAAGATTTCCCTGACTTACCTACCACCTGGTGACACTATTGATAGCTAGAGTTCGATCCCAGTATGAAATACAAATGCATTTCTATTTGAGCACGATATTATGTTCAAGATTCTCATCCACATTGACTCAGTGGTGCTATTAGAATTAAAAGCTATCAATTAAGTCACCTGGTGGGCCGGGAAGTCAGGGAAATCTCTCTGGTAAGAGATTGTCTCACCAGGTAAATGCTGAAGTGCAGTTAGCAGTTAGGTTCAGAATTTTTTTGAGGCTCTGGTGGCATGGTTGGAAGACACATGGTCTTTTCTTTGAATGGGCTAGGGCTCAATCTTAGTATGGGATGAAAATCTATTTGTATTTGAGAACGATATTGTGTTGATTTTCATCCATGATCACTCATTAGGGGTGAATCAAATTAAAAGCTATCAATTATGTTACTTGGTGGGCCGAGAGTAAGAGAAAACTCACGGTTGAGAAACGGATGTCTCGTTATTTGATCCCTAAACTGCAGTTAGCAGTTAGGTTTCGATTTCTTTTGATCCTCTGGTGACATGGTTGGTAGCAACTTGACCTTTCATTTGAAGGGGCTAGTGTTTGATCCCAGTATGAGAAAGAAGAAACTTATTTCTGTTTGAGCACGATTTTATGTTAATTTTCATCCATATTGACTCATTGAGGGTAATTCGAATTAAAAGCTATATATTGTGTCACTTGGTTGGCCGGGAAATTGGGGAAAACTCGCTTGTAAGAGACTTCTCTCGCGAGTTAAATCCTGAATTGCAGTTAGTAGTTAGGCTCCGACTTCTTTTGAGGCCCTGGTGTCATGGTTGGTAGAGACCTGGCCTTTCCTTTGAATAGGCTAGGGTTTGATCTTAGTATGGAATAGAAATTTATTTGTATTTGAGCCCGATTTAGCGTTGATTTTTATCCATGCTCCCTCATTAAGGGTGATTCAGATTGAAAACTATCAACTCTGTCACTTCGTGGGCAGGAAGTAGGGGAAAATTCGCTGGTAAGACTCTGAAGTCTCGCTCTGTAACTTCTGAACTGCAGTTAGCAGTTAGGTTCCGAATTCTTTTGTTCTTCTAGGGGTATTGTTGGTAGCGATCTGACCTTTCATTCGAAGGGGTAGGGTTAGATCGATCCCAGTATGAGATAGAGGTTCCTTTCTTTTTGAGCACGATATTATGTTCATTTTCATCCATATTGGCTAAATACGGTTAATTTAAATTAAAAACTATGAATTGTGCAACCTGGTGAGCCGTGAAAGTCAGGGAAAACTTGCTGGTAAAAGACTGATGTCTCGCGAGGTAAATCCTGAATTACAGTTAGCAGTTGGGTTCCGACTTCTTTTGAGCGTCTGGTGACATGGTTGGTAGTGACCTGACTTTTCATTTAAAAGGGCTAGGATTTGGTCCCAGTATGACACAGATATTTATTTCTATTTGAGCACCATATTATGTTTTTTTTAATCCATATTGACTCATTAGGGGTACCTCGAGTTAAAAGTTATCAACTATGTCACCTGGTGGGCCAGAAAGTCGGGGAAAACTCGCTTGTATGAGACTGATGTCTATCGAAGAAAATAATGAATTACAGTTTACAGTTAGGTTCCGACTTATTTTGAGCCTTTGGTGGAATGGGTTGAAGCAATCTAGCCTTCCATTTGAAGAGGCTAGGGTTCAATCGTAGTATGAGATAGAAATTCATTTTTATTAGATCATAATATTATGTTGATTTTCATCCATACACACACATACATATACGCACACACACACTCACACACACACACACACACATATATAAATATATATATATATATATATATATATAAATATATTTATATGCTTGTGTATATATATATATATATATATATGTATATATATACATACATACATACATATATATATATATCTAATATATATACATATATATATATATATATTTATATGCTTTTGTATATATATATATATATATATACATATATATATGTGTATATATATATATATATATATAAATATATATATATATATATATACATATACATATATATATAATATATATATATTTATGTGCGTATATATATATATATATATATGTATATATATAAATATGTGTATATATACATATATATATATATATATATGTATGTATATATATATACAAATATATATATATATATATATATGTATGTATATATATATATATATATATTCATATATATGTATATATACACACATATATATATATATATATATATTCAAATAAGCCATATATATTTTTGATACATTAATGTCTGGATTCTCTTAACGACCTCGGGATCAGAGCCCCAGGCGATATCACACAAAGACAAGAGCTTGGCTCTGGCCGGGAATCGAACCCTGGTCGGCAAGCATGTATAGACAGTGACTAAGCCACTTGGCCACGAAGAAAGATAAAAGTCAATGACAATTCTTCTGTACTTATACCTGTCGAATTCAGGTATTTTGTACTTAGAATTGAAATCAACCCATCTTCACCATCGTAGCTAATTGGTAGTTTGTTACTTGGCATTCAATTAATGATAAATTTTGCACATTTTCACGTGTTTTTCATATTCAAATAAGCCATTTATATTTTTGATACATTGATGTCTGGATTCTCTTAACGACCTCGGGATCAGAGCCCCAGGCGAAATCACACAAAGACTAGAGCTTGGCTCCAGCCGGGAATCGAACCCTGGTCGAAAAGCTTGTATAGACAGTGACTAAGCCACTTGGTCACGAAGAAATATAAAAGTCAATGTCAATTCTTCTGTACTTATACCTGTCAAATTCAGGTATTTTGTACTTAAAATTGAAAACAACCCATCTTCACCATCGTAGCTAATTGGTAGTTTGTTACTTGGCATTCAATCAATGATAAATTTTGCACAATTTTACGTGTTTTTCATATTCAAATAAGCCATATATATTTTTGATACATTAATGTCTAGATTCTCTTAACGACCTCGGGATCAGAGCCCCAGGCGAAATCACACAAAGACAAGAGCTTGGCTCCGGCCGGGAATCGAACCCTGGTCGGCGAACTTGTATAGACAGTGACTAAGCCACTTGGCCACGAAGAAAGATAAAAGTCAATAACAATTCTTCTCTACTTATACCTGTCGAATTCAGGTATTTTGTACTTAGAATTTAAATCAACCCATCTTCACCATCGTAGCTAATTGGTAGTTTGTTACTTGGCATTCAATTAATGATAAATTTTGCACATTTTTACATTTTTTTCATATTCAAATAAGCCTTGTATATTTTTGATACATTAATGTCTGGATTCTCTTAACGACCTCGGGATCAGAGCCCCAGGCGAAATCACACAAAGACAAGAGCTGGGCTCCTGCCGGGAATCGAACCCTGGTCGGCAAGCTTGTATAGACAGTGACTAAGCCACTTGGCCACGAAAAAAGATAAAAGTCAATGACAATTCTTCTGTACTTATACCTGTCGAATTCAGGTATTTTGTACTTAGAATTGAAATCAACCCATCTTCACCATCGTAGCTAATTGGTAGTTTGTTACTTGGCATTCAATTAATGATAAATTTTGCACATTTTTACGTGTTTTTCATATTCAAATAAGCCATATATATTTTTGATACATTAATGTCTGGATTCTCTTAACGACCTCGGGATCAGAGCCCCAGGCGAAATCACACAAAGACAAGAGCTTGGCTCCGGCCGGGAATCGAACCCTGGTCGGCAAGCTCGTATAGACAGTGACTAAGCCACTTGGCCACGAAGAAAGATAAAAGTCAATGACAATTCTTCTGTATTTATACCTGTCGAATTCAGGTATTTTGTACTTGGAACTGAAATCAACTAATCTTCACCATCGTAGCTAATTGGTAGTTTGTTACTTGGCATTCAATTAATGATAAGTTTTGCACATTTTTACGTGTTTTTCATATTCAAATAAGCCATATATATTTTTGATACATTAATGTCTGGATTCTCTTAATGACCTCGGGATCAGAGCCCCAGGCGAAATCACACAAAGACAAGAGCTTGGCTCCGGCCGGGAATCGAACCCTGGTCGACAAGCTTGTATAGACAGTGAGTAAGCCACTTGGCCACGAAGAAAGATAAAAGTCAATGACAATTCTTCAATACTCATACCTGTCGAATTCAGGTATTTTGTACTTAGAATTAAAATCAACCCATCTTCACCATCGTAGCTAATTGGTAGTTTGTTACTTGGCATTCATTGACTTTTATCTTTCTTCGTGGCCAAGTGGCTTAGTCACTGTCTATACAAGCTTTTCGACCAGGGTTTGATTCCCGGCCGGAGCCAAGCTCTTGTCTTTGTGTGATTTCGCCTGGGGCTCTGATCCCGAGGTCGTTAAGAGAATCCAGACATTAATGTATCAAAAATATATATGGCTTATTTGAATATGAAAAACACGTAAAAATGTGCAAAATTTATCATTAATTGAATGCCAAGTAACTAACTACCAATTAGCTACGATGGTGAAGATGGGTTGATTTCAATTCTAAGTACAAAATACCTGAATTCGACAGGTATAAGTACAGAAGAATTGTCATTGACTTTTATCTTTCTTCGTGGCCAAGTGGCTTAGTCACTGTCTATACAAGCTTGCCGACCAGGGTTCGATTCCCGGCCGGAGCAAAGCTCTTGTCTTTGTGTGATTTCGCCTGGGGCTCTGATCCCGAGGTCGTTAAGAGAATCCAGACATTAATGTATCAAAAATATACATGGCTTATTTGAATATGAAAAACACGTAACAATGTGCAAAATTTATCATTAATTGAATGCCAAGTAACAAACTACCAATTAGCTACGATGGTGAAGATGGGTTGATTTCAATTCTAAGTACTAAATACCTGAATTCGACAGGTATAAGTACAGAAGAATTGTCATTGACTTTTATCTTTCTTCGTGGTCAAGTGGCTTAGTCACTGTCTATACAAGCTTGCCGACCAGGGTTCGATTCCCAGCCGGAGCCAAGCTCTTGTCTTTGTGTGATTTTGCCTGGGGCTCTGATCCCGAGGTCGTTAAGAGAATCCAGACATTAATGTATCAAAAATATATATGGCTTATTTGAATATGAAAAACACGTTAAAATGTGCAAAATTTATCATTAATTGAATGCCAAGTAACAAACTACCAATTAGCTACGATGGTGAAGATGGGTTGATTTCAATTCTAAGTACAAAATACCTGAATTCGACAGGTATAAGTACAGAAGAATTGTCATTGACTTTTATCTTTCTTCGTGGCCAAGTGGCTTAGTCACTGTCTATACAAGCTTGCCGACCAGGGTTCGATTCCCGGCCGGAGCCAAGCTCTTGTCTTTGTGTGATTTCGCCTGAGGCTCTGAACCTGAGGTCGTTAAGAGAATCCTGACATTAATGTATCAAAAATATATATGGATTATTTGATTATGAGAAACACGTAAAAATGTGCAAAATTTATCATTAATTGAATGCCAAGTAACAAACTACCAATTAGCTACGATGGTGAAGATGGGTTGATTTCAATTCTAAGTACAAAATACCTGAATTCGACAGGTATAAGTACAGAAGAATTGTCATTGATTTTTATTTTTCTTCGTGGCCAAGTGGCTAAGTCACTGTCCATACAAGCTTGCCGACCAGGGTTCGATTCCCGGCCGGAGCCAAGCTCTTGTCTTTGTGTGATTTCGCCTGTGGCTCTGATCCCGAGGTCGTTAAGAGAATCCAGACATTAATGTATCAAAAATATATATGGCTTATTTGAATATGAAAAACACGTAAAAATGTGCAAAATTTATCATTAATTAAATGCCAAGCAACAAACTACCAATTAGTTACGATGGTGAAGATGGGTTGATTTCAATTCTAAGTACAAAATACCTGAATTCGACAGGTATAAGTACAGAAAAATTGTCATTGACTTTTATCTTTCTACGTGGTCAAGTAGCTTAGTCACTGTCTATACAAGCTTGCCGACCAGGGTTCGATTCCCGGGCGAAGCCAATCTCTTGTCTTTGTGTGATTTCGCCTGGGGCTCTGATCCCGAGGTCGTTAAGAGAATCCAGACATTAATGTATCAAAAATATACATGGCTTATTTGAATATGAAAAACACGGAAAAATGTGCAAAATTTATCATTAATTGAATGCCAAGTAACAAACTACCAATTAGCTATGATGGTGAAGATGGGTTGATTTCAATTCTAAGTACAAAATACCTGAATTCGACAGGTATAAGTACAGAAGAATTGTCATTGACTTTTATCTTGCTTCGTGGCCAAGTGGATTAGTCACTGTCTATACAAGCTTGCCGACCAGGGTTCGATTCCCGGCCGGAGCCAAGCTCTTGTCTTTGTGTGATTTCGCCTGGGGCTCTGATCCCGAGGTCGTTAAGAGAATCCAGACATTAATGTATCAAAAATATATATGGCTTATTTGAATATGAAAAGCACGTAAAAATGTGCAAAATTTATCATTAATTGAATGCCAAGTAACAAACTACCAATTAGCTACGATGGTGAAGATGGGTTGATTTCAATTCTAAGTACAAAATACCTGAATTCGACAGGTATAAGTACAGAAGAATTGTCATTGACTTTTATCTTTCTTCGTGGTCAAGTGGCTTAGTCACTGTCTATACAAGCTTGCCGACCAGGGTTCGATTCCCAGCCGGAGCCAAGCTCTTGTCTTTGTGTGATTTCGCCTGGGGCTCTGATCCCGAGGTCGTTAAGAGAATCCAGACATTAATGTATCAAAAATATATATGGCTTATTTGAATATGAAAAACACGTAAAAATGTGCAAAATTTATCATTAATTGAATGCCAAGTAACTAACTACCAATTAGCTACGATGGTGAAGATGGGTTGATTTCAATTCTAAGTACAAAATACCTGAATTCGACAGGTATAAGTACAGAAGAATTGTCATTGACTTTTATCTTTCTTCGTGGCCAAGTGGCTTAGTCACTGTCTATACAAGCTTGCCGACCAGGGTTCGATTCCCGGCCGGAGCCAAGCTCTTGTCTTTGTGTGATTTCGCCTGAGGCTCTGAACCTGAGGTCGTTAAGAGAATCCTGACATTAATGTATCAAAAATATATATGGATTATTTGATTATGAAAAACAAAAAAAAATGTGCAAAATTTATCATTAATTGAATGCCAAGTAACAAACTACCAATTAGCTACGATGGTGAAGATGGGTTGATTTCAATTCTAAGTACAAAATACCTGAATTCGACAGGTATAAGTACAGAAGAATTGTCATTGATTTTTATTTTTCTTCGTGGCCAAGTGGCTAAGTCACTGTCCATACAAGCTTGCCGACCAGGGTTCGATTCCCGGCCGGAGCCAAGCTCTTGTCTTTGTGTGATTTCGCCTGTGGCTCTGATCCCGAGGTCGTTAAGAGAATCCAGACATTAATGTATCAAAAATATATATGGCTTATTTGAATATGAAAAACACGTAAAAATGTGCAAAATTTATCATTAATTAAATGCCAAGCAACAAACTACCAATTAGTTAAGATGGTGAAGATGGGTTGATTTCAATTCTAAGTACAAAATACCTGAATTCGACAGGTATAAGTACAGAAGAATTGTCATTGACTTTTATCTTTCTACGTGGTCAAGTAGCTTAGTCACTGTCTATACAAGCTTGCCGACCAGGGTTCGATTCCCGGGCGGAGCCAATCTCTTGTCTTTGTGTGATTTCGCCTGGGGCTCTGATCCCGAGGTCGTTAAGAGAATCCAGACATTAATGTATCAAAAATATACATGGCTTATTTGAATATGAAAAACACGGAAAAATGTGCAAAATTTATCATTAATTGAATGCCAAGTAACAAACTACCAATTAGCTATGATGGTGAAGATGGGTTGATTTCAATTCTAAGTACAAAATACCTGAATTCGACAGGTATACGTACAGAAGAATTGTCATTGACTTTTATCTTGCTTCGTGGCCAAGTGGATTAGTCACTGTCATACAAGCTTGCCGACCAGGGTTCGATTCCCGGCCGGAGCCAAGCTCTTGTCTTTGTGTGATTTCGCCTGGGGCTCTGATCCCGAGGTCGTTAAGAGAATCCAGACATTAATGTATCAAAAATATATATGGCTTATTTGAATATGAAAAGCACGTAAAAATGTGCAAAATTTATCATTAATTGAATGCCAAGTAACAAACTACCAATTAGCTACGATGGTGAAGATGGGTTGATTTCAATTCTAAGTACAAAATACCTGAATTCGACAGGTATAAGTACAGAAGAATTGTCATTGACTTTTATCTTTCTTCGTGGTCAAGTGGCTTAGTCACTGTCTATACAAGCTTGCCGACCAGGGTTCGATTCCCAGCCGGAGCCAAGCTCTTGTCTTTGTGTGATTTCGCCTGGGGCTCTGATCCCGAGGTCGTTAAGAGAATCCAGACATTAATGTATCAAAAATATATATGGCTTATTTGAATATGAAAAACACGTAAAAATGTGCAAAATTTATCATTAATTGAATGCCAAGTAACTAACTACCAATTAGCTACGATGGTGAAGATGGGTTGATTTCAATTCTAAGTACAAAATACCTGAATTCGACAGGTATAAGTACAGAAGAATTGTCATTGACTTTTATCTTTCTTCGTGGCCAAGTGGCTTAGTCACTGTCTATACAAGCTTGCCGACCAGGGTTCGATTCCTGGCCGGAGCAAAGCTCTTGTCTTTGTGTGATTTCGCCTGGGGCTCTGATCCCGAGGTCGTTAAGAGAATCCAGACATTAATGTATCAAAAATATACATGGCTTATTTGAATATGAAAAACACGTAACAATGTGCAAAATTTATCATTAATTGAATGCCAAGTAACAAACTACCAATTAGCTACGATGGTGAAGATGGGTTGATTTCAATTCTAAGTACTAAATACCTGAATTCGACAGGTATAAGTACAGAAGAATTGTCATTGACTTTTATCTTTCTTCGTGGTCAAGTGGCTTAGTCACTGTCTATACAAGCTTGCCGACCAGGGTTCGATTCCCAGCTGGAGCCAAGCTCTTGTCTTTGTGTGATTTCGCCTGGGGCTCTGATCCCGAGGTCGTTAAGAGAATCCAGACATTAATGTATCAAAAATATATATGGCTTATTTGAATATGAAAAACACGTTAAAATGTGCAAAATTTATCATTAATTGAATGCCAAGTAACAAACTACCAATTAGCTACGATGGTGAAGATGGGTTGATTTCAATTCTAAGTACAAAATACCTGAATTCGACAGGTATAAGTACAGAAGAATTGTCATTGACTTTTATCTTTCTTCGTGGCCAAGTGGCTTAGTCACTGTCTATACAAGCTTGCCGACCAGGGTTCGATTCCCGGCCGGAGCCAAGCTCTTGTCTTTGTGTGATTTCGCCTGAGGCTCTGATCCTGAGGTCGTTAAGAGAATCCTGACATTAATGTATCAAAAATATATATGGATTATTTGATTATGAAAAACACATAAAAATGTGCAAAATTTATCATTAATTGAATGCCAAGTAACAAACTACCAATTAGCTACGATGGTGAAGATGGGTTGATTTCAATTCTAAGTACAAAATACCTGAATTCGACAGGTATAAGTACAGAAGAATTGTCATTGATTTTTATTTTTCTTCGTGGCCAAGTGGCTAAGTCACTGTCCATACAAGCTTGCCGACCAGGGTTCGATTCCCGGCCGGAGCCAAGCTCTTGTCTTTGTGTGATTTCGCCTGTGGCTCTGATCCCGAGGTCGTTAAGAGAATCCAGACATTAATGTATCAAAAATATATATGGCTTATTTGAATATGAAAAACACGTAAAAATGTGCAAAATTTATCATTAATTAAATGCCAAGCAACAAACTACCAATTAGTTACGATGGTGAAGATGGGTTGATTTCAATTCTAAGTACAAAATACCTGAATTCGACAGGTATAAGTACAGAAGAATTGTCATTGACTTTTATCTTTCTTCGTGGTCAAGTAGCTTAGTCACTGTCTATACAAGCTTGCCGACCAGGGTTCGATTCCCGGGCGGAGCCAATCTCTTGTCTTTGTGTGATTTCGCCTGGGGCTCTGATCCCGAGGTCGTTAAGAGAATCCAGACATTAATGTATCAAAAATATACATGGCTTATTTGAATATGAAAAACACGGAAAAATGTGCAAAATTTATCATTAATTGAATGCCAAGTAACAAACTACCAATTAGCTATGATGGTGAAGATGGGTTGATTTCAATTCTAAGTACAAAATACCTGAATTCGACAGGTATAAGTACAGAAGAATTGTCATTGACTTTTATCTTGCTTCGTGGCCAAGTGGATTAGTCACTGTCTATACAAGCTTGCCGACCAGGGTTCGATTCCCGGCCGGAGCCAAGCTCTTGTCTTTGTGTGATTTCGCCTGGGGCTCTGATCCCGAGGTCGTTAAGAGAATCCAGACATTAATGTATCAAAAATATATATGGCTTATTTGAATATGAAAAACACGTAAAAATGTGCAAAATTTATCATTAATTGAATGCCAAGTAACAAACTACCATTTAGCTACGATGGTGAAGATGGGTTGATTTCAATTCTAAGTACAAAATACCTGAATTCGACAGGTATAAGTACAGAAGAATTGTCATTGACTTTTATCTTTCTTCGTGGTCAAGTGGCTTAGTCACTGTCTATACAAGCTTGCCGACCAGGGTTTGATTCCCAGCCGGAGCCAAGCTCTTGTCTTTGTGTGATTTCGCCTGGGGCTCTGATCCCGAGGTCGTTAAGAGAATCCAGACATTAATGTATCAAAAATATATATGGCTTATTTGAATATGAAAAACACGTTAAAATGTGCAAAATTTATCATTAATTGAATGCCAAGTAACAAACTACCAATTAGCTACGATGGTGAAGATGGGTTGATTTCAATTATAAGTACAAAATACCTGAATTCGACAGGTATAAGTACAGAAGAATTGTCATTGACTTTTATCTTTCTTTGGGCCAAGTGACTTAGTCACTGTCTATACAAGCTTGCCGACCAGGGTTCAATTCCCGGCCGGAGCCAAGCTCTTGTCTTTGTGTGATTTCGCCTGGGGCTCTGATCCCGAGGTCGTTAAGAGAATCCAGACATTAATGTATCAAAAATATATATGGCTTATTTGAATATGAAAAGCACTGAAAAATGTGCAAAATTTATCATTAATTGAATGCCAAGTAACAAACTACCAATTAGCTACGATTGTGAAGATGGGTTGATTTCAATTCTAAGTACAAAATACCTGAATTCGACAGGTATAAGTACAGAAGAATTGTCATTGACTTTTATCTTTCTTCGTGGCCAAGTGGCTTAGTCACTGTCTATACAAGCTTGCCGACCAGGGTTCGATTCCCGGCCGGAGCCAAGCTCTTGTCTTTGTGTGATTTCGCCTGGGGCTCTGATCCTGAGGTCGTTAAGAGAATCCCGACATTAATGTATCAAAAATATATATGGATTATTTGATTATGAAAAACACGTAAAAATGTGCAAAATTTATCATTAATTGAATGCCAAGTAACAAACTACCAATTAGCTACGATGGTGAAGATGGGTTGATTTCAATTCTAAGTACAAAATACCTGAATTCGACAGGTATAAGTACAGAAGAATTGTCATTGACTTTTATTTTTCTTCATGGCCAAGTGGCTTAGTCACTGTCTATACAAGCTTGCCGACCAGGGTTCGATTCCCGGCCGGAGCCAAGCTCATGTCTTTGTGTGATTTCGCCTGTGGCTCTGATCCCGAGGTCGTTAAGAGAATCCAGACATTAATGTATCAAAAATATATATGGCTTATTTGAATATGAAAAACATGTAAAAATGTGCAAAATTTATCATTAATTGAATGCCAAGTAACAAACTACCAATTAGTTACGATGGTGAAGATGGGTTGATTTCAATTCTAAGTACAAAATACCTGAATTCGACAGGTATAAGTACAGAAGAATTGTCATTGACTTTTATCTTTCTTCGTGGTCAAGTGGCTTAGTCACTGTCTATTCAAGCTTGCCGACCAGGGTTCGATTCCCGGCCGGAGCCAAGCTCTTGTCTTTGTGTGATTTCGCCTGGGGCTCTGATCCCGAGGTCGTTAAGAGAATCCAGATATTAATGTATCAAAAATATACATGGCTTATTTGAATATGAAAAACACGTAAAAATGTGCAAAATTTATCATTAATTGAATGCCAAGTAACAAACTACTAATTAGCTACGATGGTGAAGATGGGTTGATTTCAATTCTAAGTACAAAATACCTGAATTCGACAGGTATAAGTACAGAAGAATTGTCATTGACTTTTATCTTTCTTCGTGGCCGAGTGGCTTAGTCACTGTCTATACAAGCTTGCCGACCAGGGTTCGATTCCCGGCCGGAGCCAAGCTCTTGTCTTTGTGTGATTTCGCCTGGGGCTCTGATCCTGAGGTCGTTAAGAGAATCCTGACATTAATGTATCAAAAAATTATATGGATTATTTGATTATGAAAAAAACGTAAAAATGTGCAAAATTTATCATTAATTGACTGCCAAGTAACAAACTACCAATTAGCTACGATGGTGAAGATGGGTTGATTTCAATTCTAAGTACAAAATACCTGAATTCGACAGGTATAAGTACAGAAGAATTGTCATTGACTTTTATTTTTCTTCGTGGCCAAGTGGCTTAGTCACTGTCTATACAAGCTTGCCGACCAGGGTTCGATTCCCGGCCGGAGGCAAGCTCTTGTCTTTGTGTGATTTCGCCTGTGGCTCTGATCCCGAGGTGGTTAAGAGAATCCAGACATTAATGTATCAAAAATATATATGGCTTATTTGAATATGAAAAACACGTAAAAATGTGCAGAATTTATCATTAATTGAATGCCAAGTAACAAACTACCAATTAGTTACGATGGTGAAGATGGGTTGATTTCAATTCTAAGTACAAAATACCTGAATTCGACAGGTATAAGTACAGAAGAATTGTCATTGAATTTTATCTTTCTTCGTGGTCAAGTGGCTTAGTCACTGTCTATACAAGCTTGCCGACCAGGGTTCGATTCCCGGCCGGAGCCAAGCTCTTGTCTTTGTGTGATTTCGCCTGGGGCTCTGATCCCGAGGTTGTTAAGAGAATCCAGACATTAATGTATCAAAAATATACATGGCTTATTTGAATATGAAAAACACGTAAAAATGTGCAAAATTTATCATTAATTGAATGCCAAGTAACAAACTACCAATTAGCTACGATGGTGAAGATGGGTTGATTTTAATTCTAAGTACAAAATTCCTGAATTCGACAGGTATAAGTACAGAAGAATTGTCATTGACTTTTATCTTTCTTCGTGGCCAAGTGGCTTAGTCACTGTCTATACAAGCTTGCCGACCATGGTTCGATTCCCGACCGGAGCCAAGCTCTTGTCTTTGTGTGATTTCGCCTGGGGCTCTGATCCCGAGGTCGTTAAGAGAATCCAGACATTAATGTATCAAAAATATATATGGCTTATTTGAATATGAAAAACACGGAAAAATGTGCAAAATTTATCATTAATTGAATGCCAAGTAACAAACTACCAATTAGCTATGATGGTGAAGATGGGTTGATTTCAATTCTAAGTACAAAATACCTGAATTCGACAGGTATAAGTACAGAAGAATTGTCATTGACTTTTATCTTGCTTCGTGGCCAAGTGGATTAGTCACTGTCTATACAAGCTTGCCGACCAGGGTTTGATTCCCGGCCGGAGTCAAGCTCTTGTCTTTGTGTGATTTCGCCTGGGGCTCTGATCCCGAGGTCGTTAAGAGAATCCAGACATTAATGTATCAAAAATATATATGGCTTATTTGAATATGAAAAACACGTAAAAATATGCAAAATTTATCATTAATTGAATGCCAAGTAACAAACTACCAATTAGCTACGATGGTGAAGATGGGTTGATTTCAATTCTAAGTACAAAATACCTGAACTCGACAGGTATAAGTACAGAAGAATTTTCATTGACTTTTATCTTTCTTCGTGGTCAAGTGGCTTAGTCACTGTCTATACAAGCTTGCCGACCAGGGTTCGATTCCCGGCCGGAGCCAAGCTCTTGTCTTTGTGTGATTTCGCCTGGGGCTCTGATCCCGAGGTCGTTAAGAGAATCCAGACATTAATATATCAAAAATATATATGGCTTATTTGAATATGAAAAACACGGAAAAATGTGCAAAATTTATCATTAATTGAATGCCAAGTAACAAACTTCCAATTAGCTACGATGGTGAAGATGGGTTGATTTCAATTCTAAGTACAAAATACCTGAATTCGACAGGTATAAGTACAGAAGAATTGTCATTGACTTTTATCTTTCTTCGTGGCCAAGTGGCTTAGTCACTGTCTATAAGATCTTGCTGACCAGGGTTCGATTCCCGGCCGGTGCCAAGCTCTTGTCTTTGTGTGATTTCGCGTGGGGCTCTGATCCCGAGGTCGTTAAGAGAATCCAGACATTAATGTATCAAAGATATATATGGCTTATTTGAATATGAAAAACACTGAAAAATGTTCAAAATTTATCATTAATTGAATGCCAAGTAACAAACTACCAATTAGCTATGATGGTGAAGATGGGTTGATTTCAATTCTAAGTACAAAATACCTGAATTCGACAGGTATAAGTACAGAAGAATTGTCATTGACTTTTATCTTGCTTCGTGGCCAAGTGGATTAGTCACTGTCTATACAAGCTTGCCGACCAGGGTTCGATTCCCGACCGGAGCCAAGCTCTTGTCTTTGTGTGATTTCGCCTGGGGCTCTGATCCCGAGGTCGTTAAGAGAATCCAGACATTAATGTATCAAAAATATATATGGCTTATTTGAATATGAAAAACACGTAAAAATGTGCAAAATTTATCATTAATTGAATGCCAAGTAACAAACTACCAATTAGCTACGATGGTGAAGATGGGTTCATTTCAATTCTAAGTACAAAATACCTGAATTCGACAGGTATAAGTACAGAAGAATTGTCATTGACTTTTATCTTTCTTCGTGGTCGAGTGGCTTAGTCACTGTCTATACAAGCTTGCCGACCAGGGTTCGATTCCCGGCCGGAGCCAAGCTCTTGTCTTTGTGTGATTTCGCCTGGGGCTCTGATCCCGAGGTCGTTAAGAGAATCCAGACATTAATGTATAAAAAATATACATGGCTTATTAGAATATGAAAAAACGTAAAAATGTGCAAAATTTATCATTAATTGAATGCCAAGTAACAAACTACCAATTAGCTACGATGGTGAAGATGGGTTGATTTCAATTCTAAGTACAAAATACCTGAATTCGACAGGTATAAGTACAGAAGAATTGTCATTGACTTTTATCTTGCTTCGTGGCCAAGTGGGTTAGTCACTGTCTATACAAGCTTGCTGACCAGGGTTCGATTCCCGGCCGGAGCCAAGCTCTTGTCTTTGTGTGATTTCGCCTGGGGCTCTGATCCCGAGGTCGTTAAGAGAATCCAGACATTAATGTATCAAAAATATATATGGCTTATTTGAATATGAAAAACATGGAAAAATGTGCAAAATTTATCATTAATTGAATGCCAAGTAACAAACTACCAATTAGCTACGATGGTGAAGATGGGTTGATTTCAATTCTAAGTACAAAATACCTGAATTCGACAGGTATAAGTACAGAAGAATTGTCATTGACTTTTATCTTGCTTCGTGGCCTAGTGGCTTAGTCACTGTCTATACAAGCTTGCCGACCAGGGTTCGATTCCCGGCCGGAGCCAAGCTCTTGTCTTTGTGTGATTTTGCCTAGGGCTCTGATCCCGA
>NC_090741.1:2839852-2842352 GCF_036898095.1 Palaemon carinicauda | reverse complement strand
AATTAGATTAGTAAATAACACCTGAAATTGACATACCCTTCCTACATTTCAAGTGGCAGATTAGGGAGTCTGAGTCAGTGTGGTTGGCGGCCATTTTGTGGACATATCCGAAGCGTAAGTTGCCCTATCTATATATATTCTTGTTCCCTATAGAATTTGTGATATTTTGGTATATTTTTAGCTGCATAAATATCATATTATATATCAAATATATGTATTTTTTACGAAATTTCTAAGTACTCAAAAAATTACCTTTAGATATGGCCCCTGATATAAATGTAATTTACAAAATAATGAAGATTTTTTTACATATTTCTATTTTAGGATAACATATGTTTATTCCCTAAAAAAATTAGCCACTTCCTATTTCATTTGGGTACCCAAAAAAATTCATGAAATTTGGACAAATTTTTTTGGCCAAAAAAAGTTACCCTTTTTTTCTCATTTCAGATCTTCATCTCCATGGGTCTGACTTCATCCAAAATACATCAAGATGTGTCCTAAACATTCAAGAATCAATTCCTAAAAGGATTTGTGTATATATGTATAAACTTTTTTTTTTATGAATTTTTATGTCTGGTCTTTTTTTCTACTTAGTTTTTTAAAATATTTATAATAAATAGTTTTTCTGCAGATGAGTAGTATTTATCTTTACAGTTGTTTTGAGCATTCATTGAAGTTTTTTTTTGGCAAAAGAAAAAAAGAGGTTACTGCAAAAACTGATTTTTCAAGAATTTTTTTGGGCGTCGGGGTCGTTCGCGTCCGAGTATACCCTTAAAGGGGTGTCCGAGGAGCATACCTATCCAGGGTTAACAAAGAAGAAAAATCTGTTGACACTTCACTTATCCCGATCAGTGACGGCCAACTTGACTTTGATCAGTTCATCACTCCCTCCCCAGATTTTACGTCCCGTAAAATTCACACTTATCAGATTTTTTTTCTCAATTTTTTTTTTATGAAACTTTTCAATTTATTTTCTTTTTACTGAAACCAAAAAAAAACTCGTTTCTCTTTACATTGCCGCTGAGTACCATCCTCTTCGGGTGCATGCAGAAAATAAAATTAAAAATTAAAATCAGTGGGCCGGTTGGTGTGTTACAATTGCAAGTTACACAAAGATGAATGTCACGCCCACAATAGGTCATACAGAAACACAAAATTCAGGTTTAATACATCATCACCGAAATTTGGAGCACAAAATCAGAAAAATTTTAATGTTTTACCAACAGTTCCTTCAATGCAATAAAATTTTTATATGAACTGACAAATCATTACATACACAAGAAAATGATAAAAACTAAGAGAAATCAAAATGAATAACTTACAATCCCAGCACTCTTTGACATATTTACCATTAAAAGAAAACCATTTCTAACACATTCGTGACACTGCAACAAGGAGCAAATTCAAACAGTGAATAATAATAAAAAAGAAAAATACTTATCAATAACCGAGCAATATTATTTCTCCTGAAAAATAAAAACATAAGTAATGATGTTCAATTTCAACCCATGATTAGCAATTACCTGTAACAGCACTGAAAACCTCCACAGAGACAAATTAAATTTTTAAATACAGTATAACATTGAAAACACACATCAAACCATTGGTAACAACAAAATAAGTATCAGTATAGGGTAACGAAATTTGAATTAATTCCAACACAAACATAAATGCAACAGAAATGTCTCAGTATGATGAATGAAATACTCGTGATATGCTTAGAACATACCCCCCCCCCAAAAAAAAAAACGAAACAAAATTTAATTCATCTTTTCACAAAACACTTGGAGTAGCATACACAAAATAAACCTGATTCCGTGACCTCATTCACCTTGTGGTAGACACTATCTCATGGCCCATGTCCTCTCGCACTCTCTCGTGCTCGAAGGACGGCACTAACACACGCTTGTGTCTCTTCCTCACTTTCCTATCTGTCCCCTGGGAGAATGGACCTAGGACGTCCATACGCACTCAATTAAACTTAAAAGGTACTATCGACCATGTTCTGGCACTTAGTATCACATGTTTGTGGTTACTCATCGAGTTACACACATGACACTTATTGATAAACCTAATTCCTGAAAAAAAAAAAACTGAAACTTGCTAGGGACCTTTCTAAACCTACATGCCACGCATAAGGACTTACATCAATTACACAGATGATTTTCTCTACCAAAGGGGAAGGAAGAACAACGCTAGATCGGATTTCGTCTTCAATGAAGAACACATCCCTTCGCATGCGCAAGAGATCCGGGAACTTGCTACTCCTACCTCAACCACACTCTCATTCACGGGGCATGTACGCTGGGCTCCCCCACGGAAAACCCATTACTAGCACTCACTGTGATTCTCGCTCCCTCTCTCTCTCTCCGGAGTCGTCAAGATCTTCCATTCCCTACGCGCTCCATCCACAGATCTCTTTGAACCTAAATTCTTTCGTTTTTGTTCCTTCTGCTTTACGTCGAGTTATTACACCCGTTCTTCGTTGTAGGGTCAC
>NC_090741.1:2827352-2832352 GCF_036898095.1 Palaemon carinicauda | reverse complement strand
AATTTCAGTACACTGCAGGGGAACGAATCCAAAAAGATTTTTTGGATTTATCAAATACATATTTACACTACATACAAATTTAACTTTATCAGTTTATAAATTCAACATTTCAGAGGTTTTCCTTCGGCTTTCCACAGCAGCCTTTCTTTTAGGCCTCTCAGAAGCTGGTGATAATTTGTCCATGTTGTGTAAATCATTTGACTTAAAGTCCACATCATCATCTAAAGAAAGATAAGGTATTAGATTATTAACATGGAGTTTACAAACTTGTCTGGTACGGCCTTTGAAAACTAATGCATGTGTAGTTTTCCCCAATATCATTTGTGAAAATTTTCTTTATTCGACCTAGAGGATAGTTGTCAATCTTCGTATTATCTTCCTTAAGTAAAACAATGTCACCTGTTTTTAGAGGATGATGAGCTTACAGGGCGAAATCTACCCTTTCTATCAACTGCCTGGCTTAAAAGGGTCTGCAAAAACTCATGATGGTAAATATCTAAAAGTTTACTCCTAATCCTAGACAACTGTTCAAATTTATTAGTAGTTCCACAAGGAACAAATTCTTCATCCTCAGGTAAAGGTGATAAATCTGGAATGATATTGAGGGAAGAAAGCTCATACCCTCTTATTAACATTTCGGGAGTTATTGGTTCAGGAAGGTCTTCCGCTGCACTATCCCTAAGAGCCTCTTTAAAAGATATTGGCCGTTTGTTTACCAAGTGGACAACTTGACATACAGTAAACTCAAAATCAAAGAAAGAAAGAATATTGTTCTTGATGGACCCATATAGAAGCCTCTTTGTTAACTTGACACAAACCTCGACCATGGAGCCTAACTGACTACACCCTTTAAAATACTGTTGAAAAGTCAAAGGTTTAACACCTCTCTCCTCAAAATACAATTGAGTGTGGGGGATCATTCAAAAATGAAGTTATAACATTAGCTCCTGCAACTATTTGTGACCCTAGGTCACTAATGCACAACTGTGGAATGCCAAATTCGAAGCAATGAATAGAAAATGCCCTAAGAAAATCAGGCACACTAGTGTTCTGCAAATTTTCAAATTAACTGCACGAGACCAAGTGCAAGTAAAACATAATAGCCATACCTTAACATTTTCTTTCTCCAGCTTAACTGTAAAAGGACCAATATAATCAACGAAAATATTGCCGAAAGGTACAGCTGGTGGGTCTTCCCTGAATTCCCTGTAACAATTTTGATTTAAATTAACAGGTCTTGCGTTGAATCTTTTGCAGTGAACACATTGCCTCAAAATCTTTTTTTTTGTCTTCTGAGTTCAGCGAGAACAGCATAGCACCCAGAATGAGCTAATTTATGATGAATATCAAGTATAATTAACTTGGTTAAATGGCTGTCCCTAGATAATAGAATAGGAAATTTTTTCTCATTCTTAAATTTGCTCTTCACCCTCAAAATGCCCTCGTTATCAACAAACACCTTCAACTGAGAAACTATACCTGGTATATCCTTTACTGCAGAAAAGTCTTTGGAAAAATTTTCTAAAACATCAGCAAAGTGATTTTGTTGATCATATAAAAATCAAATGGACAAGAGCTAAAGAGAAAATATTCTTTTCTTGTACCTTTGCTTCCCTTCTCACTTTAGCTTTCCATTTGTATATGCATATTATACACCGACGGTACAGCAAAACCAGTCTTCTGAAATCTGAAAAATCTGAAATATTAACCAAGCATTCTCTCTTAACTAAAGGAACATTAGAAATATTCAAGTAATTTCCTGAGAGATAACCCTCTTTAGGAATAGTAAACTGCATGTCAGGTGTTCGAATATTAGTCAGGTCCGGGCCTGAAAGAAAACAAGATTTCATCAACAATTTATATGACGTGCACCTGGTAACCATATCTGCAGGATTTTCCTTGCCATTAATAAACCCAAATTGAACAGGATATGTTTCACAAAGTTTTTGTATGCTATAGATTCTGTTCATTACAAAAGTAGAACATTGGTTCATTTTCTTAAGTTGAAGAGAAGAACTTATTAACCATTGCAGGGCACAAGAAGAATCTGAAAATAGACAAATCTTTGTCACCTTTATAGGTTTTATGCAACTGGGACCAGCAAGATCCAAATAAAGATCAATAGATTGTTCAACTCCTAAATTAATGGCGTGGATCTCTAAAGATGGTATGGATTTACCTTTCAATTGGGTATTAACCAACCGATTTTTAGCATTAACAAATGTAAGTTTGCCAGACTCAACATTCAGTAGATAAATGACACACCCATATATGTCACAACTATCATCAGTAAAAACAATTATATTATACTCACCATCCCTTCGACCCACAAACCGAGTTACTTTGATAGGGGGCGATGAATTACATTGCCTACAGATATTCCTCCAGTCTTTGAGCTGCTGACTGTTAAGAGTCTGATCCCAATTCAAACCCTTTTGACACTGCAAATTATGCATATAAAGCCTACATCGGTTAAATAAAGGCAAGTTGAAACCAAAAAATGTCAAACTGGGAGGCAATGGACCTAAGAATTAATCTTTTAGTGTTAGCTCCTAGGTCAAGGTTAATTGGCTAGTGAAAATATCATCCGAAAGTCTATCCATTCAAGCCCAAACAATTTATTGACTTCAGGAGTAAGAACCGACTGATCTATGTCAGACTGCAGATCAATATCATTGGTTATCAGCTGCTGAGTTTCAAATTTAAAGGGTCTGAATATGTCATCTAACTGCTTGTAGGCCCACCTCAGGTCATCAGAGCTGTTCATGGTAATAGCACCATTATCCATATATATTAAGGCGTAAATAAGTTTCTTTAGTTCATCAATTCTTGAATCATTACTGGAAGTTAAAATTAACATATAATACAATGAAGCCATCAAAAGAAATGGGCTACACCGAAGTCCAAATGAAAGCCTGACATTTTTATAAGTAACGGGAGTGTAATCACCTGCACTAACATTCCGAAACCAAAAGAACAATAGTCTAGACTGATCAATTTCACTTAAAGCCAACATATTGAAAGCTTTTTTTCAAATCAAAAATTAAAATTTTTTCATCAAACCTAATATTAAGAAATGCAGATGAAAGCTTTTGATTTAGGTTAGGCCCAGCATACATACATTGATTATGTGACCAATGACAGTTTCTTATAGGATTCCTGCAAATTAGAAAGAAACACTATTCGACATTTCGTAGTTTCCCTTTCTGGCTTAAAAAACTGGCATATGAGGTAAGAATGAATAGTTAGGGTATTCAGCCTTAAATACTTCCAAGTCAAAAATTGGTTCAATAATTTCCCATATTTAATTGTTCCTTTATGCAGTTATCCACCAACTGTAAGGAACCTTTCTTACGAAGTAACTTTTTCAAATTAGATTGAAGAATAGCCTTGGAAAGAGACTCATTTCTCGAAAGAAGGTGTGATACCTTCCCATTCCATAACAAGGGAACAACTAAACGTCCATCACTTCTCGTGTGCAAATTTCTCAAAGTGTAATCCACGAGAGAATTATTGAGCTGATTAGATTCATCTCTGTAAACTTTCTGATCATAGTTCAAATAAAATTGGCTCTCCATATTCAGGATTTGATCAGTTGCTTCTTGCAGTTTCCTATCAATAATAGTTCCTTTATCGGAAAGTACAGTGAATGAACAATTTTTTGTCATGTCATTGAGCTCGTTAAATTCATCATTAATAGATACAGTAGTAGCTAGAAAATAAGAATGGCAAGGAATATTATAATATGCACCTTTTTCAGCATTAGAATTTTTGCCCCTTAGTGGTTTTGAGGCTAAACTATCTTTACCATTAAGTGAAGTAAGATTAATTAGGAACCTATCAACATTCCCCATAAGCATTATTCCTGAAGTAGTCTCAATATACACAGACGAATTAGGACTCCCTATCATTATATCTCTTCCCAAAAGACAATGTGAAAAATCTACTCCTAACAAAAGCTGAACGTCATCAATGCCCTGAGAACTGGCTGATAAAAGCTTGTCAGCAAATACAAAATTTTTACTCTGCATTACACTAACTACCTGACCAAGACAAGGTAAATTTAATTGCAGGTTTATAGAGGGTACAACTAAAGCAGAAATAGTAAAGATTTCATTCCCCAGCTTTATAGGAACTTCAACAAGACTAGTAGAATATTCCTTTTGACCATTAAACCCTTTCACAGTAAGTTTAACATTGGTAGTCAAAGACTTTAAATTACAAGAGGAAGCTAACTTACTAGATATAAAAGTATTTTGTGACCCTGAATCCTTAGGACCCCTGTAAAGCTTATTTTGACCATTTACATAAAATGTGAAAGTAGGGAGAACTGAACCTGTGGTAACATTTGGCAATACTGCTATCCCACTGCTTGCTTCCTTGGAAGACACTTCTTTACTATTACACCTGTCAGGACTAAGTTTCCCACAAAGATACTCCATGTGATACTGCGAACAATGTGAACAGGGTCTTCGAAATCTGAACTTACTTGCTTTAGTGAAATGATTGAAATTACCACATTTTACACAACCTTTATGCAAATTTAATAAAGAAATTTTGTCAGAAGGGGTAGCATACTAAGTACTCTTGTAACTTAAATGATCATTATCAGAAATACCCGGCCTTGGAACAAAAATTACAAGCTTTGGCGGGAACAGTCTTAGTTTTAAGAGCCATGGTACTAGTCTTTTCCTGTAATGGCTTTGAATGAGTTACAACTTTATCCCTGACATGACAATTTACCTTTCGTCTGACTCTGTTCATACCTTTCACGTGCTGTAAAGAAATTATCTACAATTTGCTGAAATGATGGATGAGTCACATTAGTGATATGAACCAGATGAGACTTAAATCTATCATTCATTGCAGACCAAACAAAATATCTAACAACCTCCTCAACATCAATATGCAAATATTTGAAATTTTCGACTATATTTCTAAGTTCTGAAAAGAAGACAAAAGGGTCCTCTCCTTCTTTGAGATTTAGACAAGTTAATTTC